>NW_027468924.1:600000-852805 GCF_051014615.1 Bombus vancouverensis nearcticus | reverse complement strand
TCTTGTATCATAAAACGTGTGGTCCGAAGAGCATGTCACGACCGGCATACTTCAAATCCGACGGACTGACGATAGAGATAAAGATGTGGCGGTACTCGGCGACAATGTATATCGCTGAACCATCATGAATGAACCATCAACATCCCAACGGTCCTTCCACCGAAGGTTCTAGAAGAAAGAGCACGTGGCAACGATCGCGGACGCCTAGCAAATGCATGGACGGTGGGGATGTTGAGGGATGACAAAAGAAAGTAATCGGATCCGATCGAAAGTAAAATCATAAGAGTCAGTCTTAGAAAGTCACGCCTAGAGTTCGGAAGTAGATTGTAAAGTGTATTGATGTTAGAAAAAAAATAAAGTTTTCTTTTTTTATTTTTTTACCTCAAATTCCTTTTTTATTTTGTTATTTTACGTGACAACACCATCGGCGCCTGGATGAACCTTGATAACTCGGCCCAGAGGCCAATGCATGGAGGGAACGTTGTCCTCTCTGAGGATGACGATTGTGCCCTTTTGGATGCTGTGTCCACCCTTGCTCCATTTATTGCGGTTGGTTAGCTCGTTCAAATACTCCTTATGCCAGCGGTTCCAAAAATGTTGTTTAAGCTGTTGGATATGCTGCCATTTGGAGAGTCGGTTCGATGGAATGTCGCTGAAATCTCGATCACGTAAGCACATTAATGAATCGCCAATGAGGAAATGTCCAGGAGTGAGGGCTAGGAGATCATTTGGATCGGTGGAGATAGAAGTTAGCGGGCGGGAATTGAGGACTGCTTCTATTTCTATGATAAGAGTATTACGGTGTTAAGCTCATATGTTCCTGTTTCTCCACTCGCGCTGCGCCATAATATCCTTTGATATTTCCGATCCTCTGGTCGTACGAGGAATTGCCGATACATTTTCTCGATATCGTCAGTGAGTACGTACTGATGAGCGCGGGATCGGTATCAACAGGACGCCGACAGGTCGAGGCATCAACGCGGCGCAACACCTCCGGGGCGATCCGCGGGTACCAACCGCCAACACTAGAGGGCTACGACGACAACGAGTTTGTCTGTCTAACTCGCTGGCGGTCGAATATACGAGCGATTGATATAAATACCGCACCTAGCGAGACTCCCTCTACGTCTAAGGCAGGGACTACCGGGCATAGCCTTACTGACGAGTCCACCGGTAGTCCCAGGACGAAACGCACAACTCTCTCTCTCTTTTCATCCGTCACGAATCTAATTAATATACAAAATAAATTGTGAATTGATTCGAGAATATAGGATTTCCCCATTTTCATGATTATCGTGATTTTTGTATAAATATATTTTTTAAGATACTAATAATTAGGTACTTATAAATTAGTATTATCAATTATTTTGCATTTATAATTCCGCCTCTAGTATAAGTGTTAATTGAAAACTAACTTTATGTTTCAAAAAGTACTAGCAAAGTCGTTGAGTAACAAGCCACTGATGCTAACACAAATAGCATTGTCGTAATTAAATATTTCTAAATATTCATTTTTCATTTTGAACCTGTAGAAACAATTTATTATATATACTATTAGCTAAGTAATTGCATATTTAATTAAGTCGAAATATAAAACTTAGTTATTTTGATAATTTAGAAAATAAAAAACTGACAAACATTTCAATTTAATTTATGGTTGGAACAAAAGACAGTTATTTTTCATTAATTGAAATATTGCAATGCAGAGTACTTTCCAAAATACGCCGAGAGTATTCCTGATGGTGAAACGAGCGTTGCTTCATCGAACGCAGCTAAAGAAAACAACATCTATGTAGTTGGTGGTACGATGCCTGAAATAGAGGGCGATAAATTGTACAATACCTGTACTATTTGGGGTCCCGATGGAACTTTGATAGCAAGACACCGAAAGGTAAGTAACATATTCCTTTATGGCTTTGAATTTGAAAATATTGGGGTGAAGAAAGTGACTCTATCTAGGAATAATTTAGGAATATACATATGTACATACGTATACTATAACCAATTCAATAATTTACGGTTTATAAAATACGTTATGATACAGGAAACGCCCATTTTTGTTGTAATGTGTAATATAAATTTTTCACATACGAAAATACTTATTTTTTCTCCTTTTTAAACATTATTAAATGATAAGATTTTTTAATAAAAGAAAGTGATAAAAACACTGTCAGTTATTAAATAAAAAATAATTAAAGTTTAGGAGTTGGTAACTTTGATATTAAATTACAAAAGTTGCAGCAATAGAATTAGCGACTACATTTTTATGTTATTAGGTACATCTATTCGACATCGACATTCCTAATAAGATTACTTTTCGAGAGAGTGATTCGCTCAGTCCTGGTAACTCCCTAACGACGTTCGATGTGAAGGGCTGCAAAATAGGTATTGGCATTTGCTATGATATTAGATTCGAGGAAATGGCACGCATTTATCGGAACAAAGGTACAGTAACTTAATCGATCAATACTTAACTAGCAAAAAATTAAATATCTTTCTTAAATATATTCTATATAAAATTAATATAATCTGTAACTCTGTATAAAAAGAATTAAAAGCACAATAAGAGGACTGTCCTCGCATATTCAGAAATGATGGAATGTGAACCGTGCAACTACGAAGTTAATTGGTATTTGGTGGCTTCATATTTCCTGCTTCTCTGGGTTAGGTTGCTAAATGCTGATATATCCAGCGGCATTCAATATGACCACTGGACCACTGCACTGGTCATTACTTCAGCGTTTCAGAGCGAATGATATTCAATTATACGTTGCCTGCATATCACCGGCTCGTGTTCCTTAAGCAAGTTACGTCGCATGGGGACATACACAGTTGACCCATCCGTGGGGAAAGATTCTTTACGATTTGGAAACTCAAGAGAATATGGCAGTCACCGATATCAAAAAAAAAAAAAAAAGAAAACTGGCGAACCGTGTGTTACCACAACGAGACACGCGATGCTATTTGTCGCTTTAAATTGTGCCGCAACTCGTTTTTGAGATCTTTGCCAGGGGCGCGTTAAAATATGCTGAAAATATATTTCTGGCTTTTCTGGGGTTTAACTGAAGTATGACAAATAACGTTGTAAAACATATGTACTTATGACTTACAGAGTAATTGAGTGTACAAAATATATAGTATACAAAATAGCCAGCGATTTAGGGCCTTAAAAGATCAAAAGAAAAGAAAAGAAAAGAAAAGAAGAAAGATAATATGTTGTGGCAGTCTAAGTCGATCTAAGAAAATAGATAAAGGGAGGGAGGGGCAAAGCTAGTTAATCTGGAAAGAATCCAAGCGTCAATTTCAAGCATTTACAGAGAATCAAGCGGGCTGGTTAAAGTCGTGAGTTGAGCAATTATCCCGCGTTAGGTTCAATCAGGTTAGTCCCACGCGAAATTGATCCAACCATGCGAAAACGAGTGTATTCTGATTTCTGTCGCAGATAATTCTGGCTAGTGCAGTACCTACACGGTGGTTGTTGAAATAGCCGCTTCTCATCTATTTTCCGCAGCGCGGACATCATCCTTTGATCCCTTACGACTAACGAAGTTTTCGAAGATGTACGGCAGTTTGAGATTCTACTTGAAAATGATCATGATTGCGGTCTGTGTGCCGTCTGCTCTTCTTTTTGTCCTTCCGTTAAAGACTGGTAAGTTGATACTGATTAATTATGCGATCGAAACCCTATATAATTGCTATAAAAATGCCGCTAATATAATATTCCTTCTTTCTTGTATCTGTCTGCCACTCAGGTCGTTTTACTAATTACA
The DNA here is from genome assembly GCF_051014615.1 of Bombus vancouverensis nearcticus. Lineage (NCBI taxonomy): Eukaryota > Metazoa > Arthropoda > Insecta > Hymenoptera > Apidae > Bombus > Bombus vancouverensis. The sequence continues at coordinate 849,035 of NW_027468924.1, read as the reverse complement.
ATAAGTAATTTCGACTTCTTTGCGCTCTCTTTTAACGCATTCGAGACCGAAAGAAATTCATATCAGTCAGTAGGCAAGGGTATAATATACATATTTTATATATAACTTATGTAGTAATGTATATATCATGTTAATTTCATATTTTTTTCAATATAGAATTATTATATATGTCGGGTTTACATTAGAATTAGGGTTAGGGGCGTAAAACGAATCTTCGTTTGGGTTACACGTTATCGTTATGCAATAGAGAAGACATTGACTAGTGCAAATACGATTATTATAGTACCGGACAAGTAACCGTGGTAGTTAGGTACTCGAGAAACTAATGACAATGATCCTAGGTTCAATAACGAATCCGCGGTCGACGGGATGATAGATGAACGTACTCACAAAATCTAAGTCGGACGCGTAATATTCACTGGTCGTAAAGAGTTACTCCTTTCATCAATGAGATCGCGAGCGAGAATGTCTTTCCCGTTCCGATCATGCCACAGAGGAAAACTATAATGGGGTGTGTCTAAGGATACGAGATCATCGGGTTCGTCGAGAAAAGCCTTCGTTCAGAAAGTAAGGGAAATTGGCGTTGCTGCTAATTGGTCAATCTCCATATCGGTGGTTAGAAAAAGATGCTAGCCGCCCTCGAAGGAAAGTTGCTAGTGGGAGACGCCGCTCGTTGAAAAATATGTCTCCCCTATCTTCCCGTAGTTGGGACAAAGACTGTTTGTCTGTTTGAAGGAATTTAGTTAACTAAACCTTAAGATTTATAACGGGCCCTCGGGCTAGCCGAACATGTACTGCGGGGACGCATCGACATCTGGCAATCATCTTACTCGAAGAATAGGGTCTGCGTGTGGCGAGCCACGGGACAGAAACCGTTGGAATGTTTGCTGTCGCGTGTCGCCACGAATATGTCTTTTAAGGAGAGCTATAGAATTACTCCACACCTTTGTTAAGCAAAGCGTTCATCCCGTGACCGCGGCTACGTTCGGCGACTGACTGTCGCCTCGAGCCCAGGAACATTATCACGACTCTAGAACAATTACAATCGGGTTGAATAACTACAATTGTTCAATTACAGACTCCGGTGTTCTTTCATCTCCGACATATATATATATTTTACATTTGTAGTTGCGCACAGATTTTATTAAAGAAAAGTGTTAACAATGTGTTTTCATGATTTATTTCTCGCGCCTGACTTCCATTAATCCTTAATATTCCTGTCGCCGTGACGCGTGTAAATCTAACATGGCTGCTCATAAATGTCATCAGCAAAGTTATAGTGACGGGTCTTTAATTTTGTTTAATATCGAAGTAATTTTCCGTCTGCCGCTCGTTTTTCCTTATTCTACCGCAATTAGAACATTTATTTATTAATATTGCTTTAAAGTGACAAAAGTATTGTTCGTGTGAATATACGTATATATATGTCGGAGATGAAAGGAAAGCCGAAGCCTTTCCTTGGAAATTTTGGGAACATCCTCTAGTACCTTAGCCTAGATTTTATTATAGTTGTAATTGCTTAAGATTTGTAATAAGCGAGATTGGGTTCGAGGTGACAATCGGTCGCTGAACGTAGCCACGGTCACGGGATGGATGTTTTATCTAACGGAGGTTTGGAGTGGTTGTATGTGTTTTCCGAGAAATGTGGTTGTGGCGGCATGCGGCCTCGAGAGCGGGCCTAGCCACGTGTGATGTTGCCTTGGAGGTGCCGATGCAATGGGACATACATTGTATTAGTAATCAAAACTCCAGGCAGAAACTGCCTAGCAACGGCGTTGGGAACTTTCTCGATGCTTCCAACGAGTGTGCCTAGCAACGGCGTTTGGAACCTTCTCGATGCTTCCAAACGGGTATAGAAAACAAAATGCAATTGTACAGGGAGAAAAATCTCCACGAGGCTGGCATTCTTGCGATTGCCTTGGAGAGTGATACATCGAGCATTTTCGACGATCGCATTTGCGTCTAAGTTAGTTTCGCTTAGTAAGGAGTTATCCCGGTGACCGTGGATTCGTTTGAACTCAAACATTGCTAATAGTATTATTTAATTTAATTATTCGTAGATCGTATTATTCATTAGGCTTAGTGTTTGTTAGACTTATTATTAGTTGTACTTATTATTTGTTAAGCTTAGTGATAGACCTGTATATACGTGTAAACAAAATCTCGGCTTTGTGAAACGATGGCTAGTCCACATGAAGAGTCGTCGCGCGCCCAAAATTCGAATCCTGATCCGACATATATATTTATGTTGTGTGTCATTTTAATATGGCTAACGTTTTGTAATTCTTCGATTGCGTTATTTATTGTTTTGAGTAGTTTATTTTATAGAGTATTCGATAATATAAATATATATATATACGTATTCATATGCATATTTCTCTTGGCAGTGTAGTATTCATACGAAATGAAATGTCAATTATTTATTTATCCTTTACCGGAATGTAGGCTAGTTTTAAGTATGTATCTTAGATTATCGGTTTGATAGAATTCGCACACATATATATATTTCTGACAATGTAACCTTCATTTCTTTAATAATACAATATTGTATGTTTTATGTATTCGTTAAACTATTAGTTTTTGACTTCATGTATACTTCTATTTCATAAATTGATAATATTGTATTTATTGCATAGTATTGGAAGCACTGTCTCTAATATTTACTAGGTTATTACATGTTCGGCATATATGTTTATACTTATATGTAACTCTCCAAATTGATTGATTGAAATATATTTATATATATATATATTCCTGGCGTTTCAATTATTTTCCCCTTTTGTAGTTATTCTTATTTCCTGGTTTATTTAGAATTGTGTGTATATGTATTTTGTTTATTGGTTGGATCCGTTAATCGCCCTCGTTTTGTTAATCCTTCCTTTCGTTTCGTAGTGCCGTGTGTTCGTTTGTGCATTCAAATCCTTATTCGCGTGTTTTGTATAGAATGGTTTTCTTGTTCTTGTTACGGCGCGTGCGGAGCGCGGGACGTGACAACCCCGCCCTTGGAGTTCCAATTTCCAAAGGAAATTTGGCTGATGGTATCTCTGAGTTCGCTCAAGGCGGACGTAGATGTCGTTGGTAGTTGAGTGACTACCGGTGTTATCGATATCCCTTGAGGTTGTGCTGTTTGATCATCGATATTTCGTCTTCTTTTGAGGTATAGTAGCGGGTGGGTGACTGAGCCGCATATTGCTCCTAATAGGGCGATTCCGCATTCGTAAGTTTCACGTAACTGGTATCCGTGTGCGGCTATATATATTATTGTCTTGATTAGTTTAAATATTGCGAGTATTCCAAATATTGCTGCACTGACAGTTCCAAATTCCATAAAACCAGTCCATAAGCTTGATACGGTATTTTTCGCTATTGTCGTTAATGTGTTTTGTCCATCATTCCCAGGATGTTTACTGTTCCAGGGACGATTGTTTTTCCTGTTGCTCCTCTGGCCAATGCGTTCAAGACTGCAGATTTTCTGCCGGGAACATGACGTGGTCCCGTAGTGCATCGAGGTCTTTTGAGTATACATTCCGCTCGTGGCCAACGACGATGGTGCTGAATATCGCCACGTTTGGCGCACGTCCGGGCGGAGTTCCTGTGGTGCGATTCCTTTGCCAAACGGGTAGTTCCGAGTAGCATTTTGTTGTATGTCGTACCTTTACTTGTACCGGAATGCATTTGACTATATGGACCGCTTCTCCTGCGATCAAAGCCATGTGTCCTGGGTTTTGGTTATGGTGTATGCAAATTCGTCGGGCGGTAAGTTTGCCAAGCTTAAAGCGTTCTCTATTAGTTTCTTCTGTGTGGTGTATCTTTGTGTCAGTGTATCATGGTATAATGTTTTCATTTCTCGAGTTTATCAGAAATAGGAATAACCTTTTGTAGAAAAAGAAAATTTTATATTTGTATATATTATATTTTTTTCTTTTCTTTTTTTTCTTCTTTTTTTTCTTCTTCCCCTTTTTGTTTTTTTTGTTTTTTTTTATTGTTAATACCTTTGTTTTATTTTAGGTTTTACGTACTTGTTATCAGTGAAAATAAATATTATGAATACTACTTGGATTGTAATTATATACATATATGCGTATAAAATCCACTTCTACATGTTAGATATAATAATATAACAATACTACGTAGATCAATACATAATAAAATATCCTTTTACTCCGGTTATATTTATTACTAACTCTCAATTAATCTATCTTAATTATTTTCTAACCACTTTCTATATTTATCAGCTATTTTATTTCTTCTTGTTAATTTGCGAAATCCATGCATGTACACTTCCTTGTATGGTGATTGATTGTTCACGAGGTAAGTTGCACTTGCACTGTTTTCATTATTCGTTGAACTAACACGTTTTACATTCAAACAGTAATTGGAACACTCGTAATAAACTTCTTTTCTTTTTCCAAGTTTCCGCTATCTGTGTCATTCGACGAACAGTGCCACGCCTCCACAGCACCGTTATAACATTTAGCGATGCTGCTCTTTGCATTAAGGCAATTGAAGTTAATTCGTTCGTTTATTTTCAGCTGGTACATGGTGTTCCGCAAGCAGGAAGCCATAACCTATTTTGCATGTAGACCTTCTTGTATGATGATTACTTGTTTACAAGGTAACTTTCACTTCCCCTCTTTTAATTATTTATTGAATCGACATGTTGTATATTCAAACAATAATTGGAGTACACATAATAATTTTCCCTTTTTCTTTTTAGGTTTTCGCTATCTGTATTATTCGACGAACAGTGTTACACCTCCTTTTGATTTATCCATAATATAGTTATAACATTTAGTAACCTTGTATTTTGCACCGAGACAATTGAAACTAATTTATTCACTTATTTTAGGTAGCTGTCATACATTGTGTTCCACGAACAACGATCCATAACCTATACTTGCACGTACACTTTCTTGTATGTTGATCACTTGTTCACAAGGTAACTTTCACTTTCACTAGTTAATTGTTCATTGAGTTAACACGTTTTATATTTAAGCAATAATTGAAACACGTATAATAATTTTCCTTTTTCCTTTTAGGTGTTCGATATCTGTACTATTCGACGAACAGCACTATAACATATACTACCGCACTACGTTGCCCACTGAAATCGCTTTATTCATTGCTTATTTCGATTATGCGCTAGTTTTAACTTGTTTAAATGCACCGTTCGCGGAATCCCTTTTACTTCGATCTTGACGTTTTGGTTCTGCAAGATTTCTAGCACTTTGTATGGTCCAGTATATTGATCGGAGAATTTTCCTTTACTGGGTTCTTTTAGTAAATATATCGAATCTCCTATTTTAAAATCTTGGGGGTTGATTCGTCGGTCGTAATATTCTTTTGATCTTAGTTTGGATTTTATCAAATTTTCTCTTGCCATTCGTTGTACGGTGTTAATTTTATCGAACAGATCTTCGAGATATTCTGCGTAAGTTGGTTCCATGTTCTCTTCGATTATTACTTCACCAGTAGGTTCTCTGGCTAGATGTCCAAAAACTAATTCGTGCGGGGAGAATTTCGTTCCTTCGTGTACAGAGGTATTATAGGAAAACATAGCTAATTCTACCCATTCGTCCCAATTTTTGGAATTTTCAATGTACAATTTGAGATATTCTATCAGCACGTGGTGAGATCTTTCGATTGAACCGTTACTTTGTGGATGATATGCAGTCGTGGTATATTGTTTGATGCGGAATCTCTTTGCTACTTTCTTCATTAGTGAGGATGTAAAGTTCGTTCCTTGATCAGTGAGAATAGCTCTCGGTGACCCGAAACGACAAATAAATCGCTTTACAAAAACGTCCGCTATCTCGGCTGAAGAGATTCCTCCTAGTGGAATCCCAATTGAGTATTTTGTTAACAAGTCTTGGATAGTTAATATATATTCGTTTCCCTTTTGGGTTTTTGGTAATGGACCTATAATATCCATACTAACCTTATCGAACGCTTTACCTGGTGTGTCTGTAAGTACCATTGGTTGCTTTGCTTTTATTCTTGTGAGTTTCTTCAATTGACATTCCTTACATGTTCTTACGTAATCTTGAATTTCCTTTTTCATATTTTCCCAATAGTAATGTTGTCGTATTCTTTGATAAGTTTTTGTTATTCCTTTGTGTCCTGCTACGCTTGATTCATGTTTTTCTCGTATTATGTTGTTCCGCGCTTCCACAGATGGGGTAATTACTTCCCCAGTGCAAATGGTGATGGTTAAGGTTTTTTCCATAAATATTTCCTTTAATTTTCTGATTGTATATCGCCAGGGTATTTCCTCCAAGTTTCCTTTGCTAATGCTGAACGAAGTTAACTGTTTTTCATTTACTACGTCTAATAGAGATCTTAGCGAGTTTAATAAATTTTCTGGTGTTATTGGAATATTTCTATTTTCCTTTATCGGTAGGAATACAATGTATTTTCCAGAATCGTAATTCAATCTTGCTTTTTCTAACATTAAATCTTCATAACGAGGTAATTTTCCCGTTTCCTTCATTTCTAAGGCTCCTTTATCTATCAGATTGCCATGTATATCTATAAATACTACTTTATGGTCATTTACTCTCGCAATTGAGTCTCGGGTTTCTGAAATTCTTAGTTCCGCAATTATCGTAGGTCTCGTGTCCTTTTCTCGTTGTTGAATTAGTTCTGGAATTACAGTGGAGGTCTCTTTTTCGCTTGTTGTATCCGTGCCTTCTTTTTCTCGATTGGTTATTTCTCTATCTGTACTTACATCGATTTCTGCTAATGCTTGGTCTAAATATTTTATGGGGGTTTCTTCTATTGTAAAATGTTTTCGGGTAAAACCCTTTCCTTGATTTTTAGAATCACTGGATTGAGGCAAGACGTGTGGTTTAGCTTCGAATATGGGAGAGTCTTCGGTTGACGTATCTATTTCGAATCTTTTTGAGACAGGATAGCGAATCGGTGAGACTTCCTCTCTCTTTCTGATTGGTAAACAAACTTCCGGAGGGTTCCTAGATAATGCGTCTGCGTTTGCGTTCGCCCTGCCTTCTTTGTATACAATATCAAATTCGAAGTCCGATAACTTTAATTTCCGTTTCCAAATTCTTGAAGTAGGATCTTTGATAGAATGCATCCACACTAAAGGTTTATGATCGGTTACGATGGTAAACTTTCTTCCGTAAAGATACGGTCGGAAGTGCATTGCGCTGTAAACAATTGCCAGACACTCCTTTTCTATGGCAGAGTAGTTTTGTTCGGCAGGATTTAATAGCCTCGAGGCATACGCAATCGGCAAATCCTTTCCGATTGGCCCTTGACTCAGTACACCGCTTATTGCATATCCTGATGCGTCTGTAGTAAGGTTAAAGGGTTTAGAAAAGTCTGGATATTGCAGGATGGGTTTCGTCACTAACGCTGTCTTTAAATTATTGAATGCGTTTTCTTGATTTTCTGTCCATTTAAAGGGAGTGTCTTTCTTTAATAGTTGTGTCAATGGTTTCGCGACCTTGGGGAAATCGGGGTATAAATCTTCTGTAATATCCTGCTAGTCCCAGAAATTGTTTAATATTTTTCGCCCTCTTTGGTCGTGGAAATTTTGATACGGCTTCGACTTTCTTTGGGTCGGGTTTCACGCCATCCTCACTAATTATATGTCCTAAATAATTCACCTCGTGTCGTAAAAATTCGCACTTATCAGGTTGTAGTCGTAATTTAGCTTTCCTCAGTCTTTCCATTAATTTATTAAATTTAATTTCGTGTTCTTGGAGAGACGTGGAATAAATCACTATGTCATCCAGATAGACGAATAGTTCTATTCCTTGCAGACCAGATAATATTGAATTCATCAAACGTTGAAATGTTGCTGGGGCATCTTTTAATCCAAAGGGCATTCTTTTGAATTGAAAATGCCCGTATGGTGTCGAAAATGCAGTTTTGTGGGCATCTTCCTGTGACATACGGATCTGGTAAAAGCCCGATGCCAAGTCAAACGTGGAAAAATATTTTGCACTTCCTAATTGATCCAATATTTCTGTAATGTTGGGTAGTGGGAAGGCATCGCCAATCGTTTTATCGTTCAATTTTCTATAATCGATGACTAATCTCCAGCGCTTATTTCCCTGCGAATCGGGTTTTTGGGCACAATCCATAACGGGGAGTTATATGGAGATATTGATGGTTCCACTACGTCCGTATCTAGTAGTTCTTGGACCTGTCGATTTATTTCTTCTCGATGTATTGGTGGATATCGATACTGTTTAGTATTGATGGGTATATTATCCGTTGTAATTATCCTATGTTCCAGAACTTCGGTTGCTTCCAATGTATCTCCTGGAATATGAAACCTATCTTGATTATTACGAATCAATTTTTTAGCATTTTCCTTTTCTTCTTCGTTCAAATGTTCGAGTCGTAGTAACTCATTTATTTTATCGTATCTACTTTCCTCCGATCTTAGAACTGTATTACACGCTGTCCTAGGAAGCGGGGAGGGATTTTCAAATTCCTTAATTACCATCGTTGGTGTTGTAAATACGTAATCTCTCGAAGTAGTATTTATTACTCTTATGTAACCTTTTCCTTTATGATTCCTCACAACTGCATTACCAAAATAGATTCCCTTGTTCGATTCTTGGAATAAATCCCTCTTTTATCTCTGGATTAGCGATATTAATCGAACACGTTATTGAACTTCGCTTCGGTATAATTATTTTTTTTTTAGTATCGAAGGGAATATAAATATTTCCCCATCTGATATGTTTTCCCTCATAATCTAAACGAGCCTTACAACCTGCAAAAAATTCGGATCCTAGGATTCCGTCTTGATCGATTAGCAATGAATCATCGACTACATGAAAAACAACCGGATGGCCCGCAACCTGTATTACCGTCTGCCCTAAGAAGACCAGGCTCGTTGCCGTAATTCCTCGCACTTCGATTGATTCCTTTTCGTCGATGATGGCTGAATCGAGTAAAGCAGGTTTCTTGATAATGTTGATTTCCGATCCAGAGTCTAATAATAAACTCGTCTTAGTCTTTAGATCTGGGGAAACTATTCGTGCAGTTGGGGTCGTTGGGGAATCGTTAAATTTTATTGAAATAATTCGGAGAGGTCGCCTTCCGAATCTGAATTCAACTCCTGATGATTTTCCTTCGCCGGTTGCTTGTGCTTCACTCTTTTCCTTTTGCCTTGAGATTCTGGATTCTCTGTCTGTGACCTCGTTTGGTTATGGGATGACTCCCCCACAATATTTAGTGGTTGTTCGTTCGATCTTATGGTCGGCATTGCGTTCGCTCTGTCTCTCGTTATGGGTGGTGGAGTCGATCTCGCGGGGGTGGCTGTCCTTGTTGTGTTTGTTGCCGTCGGCGCCGGTCGCCTGGTTGCCGCCTGTACTCTTGGGCGATTCGGCGTATCGTTCCTTCGTGGCTCGCCCCATTCTCCCGAAGGACGTGTTTGGTTTCCCGATGGTCTCGAAGCATAGGGTACGATTAATCCGGCATCTACTCGGGCTTTAAATTTGTAACAGTCTTTCACTAGATGCCCGGGTTTTTTGCAATAGTTACACGTGATATTTTGTCTTGTAGAATTCAAAAAATTCTGCGATGGAGGTAGCGATCTTCGATCTTGGCGGTTGTTCCTGATATTGTGGTTAGTGTTCGAAGGATGTGCGTTGTCGCGTCTGTAATAGTTCGAGGGTGTCGGTCGTTGGGGTCGCGTTCTATCGGTTATTTGTTTCAATTCGTGTGTTGCTTTGACGGCTTGACGATACGTATCTTCTAAAGTATGGAACCCTGCTATTTTTACTCGCACATATACCTCGTTCGGAAGTCCTTTAACGAAAGCTTCTTTCGTTTCCCAATCTATAGTATCTTGGATATCGGGGGATATGATGCCGTAGTCGCCTCTTTCTCCGTCCATTATTGCCAATCTAAGATTTCTAACGCGATCCATATAATGTAATATGTCTTCCCCGGGTCGTTGCAATATCGTTCCTAATTCCCCTTTATATTCGTTAAGAGATTTCTTTGGGCCGAATAGATCCTTTAATTTGTTTCCGAAATCGTTTAGACTCATTAATTCTGTGTCTTCGATGGCGAGGAGCGCGTGTCCACGGAGCTTATTTACTAACAATTTTACCAATTGAGGTTCTTGATATCTGGGAATCATATTTCGCGCGCGCTCACAAGCTCTTAAAAAGTGGAATACCGATGGTCGATATCCGTCAAACACTGGCACCGATTCGATCGCATCTTTTAGCTTAATTGGCTGGGTATGTCCACTCGGCTGGACCGTCTCTTGTTGCGTTGTCGGCGGCGATACGGGTGTTTTAGGTTCTTGTTTTGTTTTAAGTTCGAATAAGCCGCTTTGTAATTCGGCGAGTTTTGCACTCATATCGCGAAAGTTCGCATCCCATGCTTTAAGCTTTTCCGACAATGTCAAAACCATTTCTTCGTCCAACGATTCCACTACACTCGCCATTGTTTCTTAAATATTTGTTAAATATATATATTAATCAAGATAGACTAACTAAATATTAACGACAAGACATGACTGAACTCGGTGCAAAGGAATAAAGTTATGCTACACGAAATAACTGGTAACACAATACACAAAACATTAACTAAATTAAACGAGACTTACATAAATGCAAGTCACGTATAATCGAAACAATGACTATTGAAATTCGGTAACAATACAATCCATTCTATCGCATTAAAGTAGCACACGGTATTGACACACACAATATCATGAAACACAAAACAATATTACAAAACACTACTAAATAAAATTATAGTGATTAACAATTAATTAGTTATTTCAACAACACGTTACTGTTGACATTAAACCAACGCCATACCAAAGAGACACGCGAGCGATCATGTTGAAAAATTCGTCGCGCGCACATACAAATAACAGCCAATGCAATACAATACAGCATCATAATAGCAATGTTAGGTACTAATAAAAAAAAACACAAGAAAATGGGGGAGAGAGTTAAGGAAAATATATATAATAAATAACAACTAACATAATTATAACATATTATATATATTATATTATATACAGGGATACAGTATTCGTACAAAGGAACAGATCCAAACGAAAATTATATATATAAAAATAAATAAATAATATATATATAATATCGTGATATAATATATTTACAAGGAATGGATGATACAGATGTTAATCGGACAGAAAAAAACGATTGTTGTTCAACCTGAACTATTCACACCAAACGTATAGAAAACAGCACAACTAAATAATTAGATAACGACTCGACTTTCACAAAATGCAATCAACACTCTCTCGGCAACGCCACTCGCAAACTCTGTTTGTTGATTCCTTTTCTCCCGTCCCTTGGCAACCGCTCGTGGCCAAGATCACGTAGGTCTCCTCTTTCCAAAACTACGCGATCAAAAACAAACGCCTCGGCTCTCGCGACATTCCACGCGGTTCACCCGCCAACTCCCAGGCCTCTCACTCACGATACTACATATATACATTAACTATTTTTATATGTGTGTACAGAACTGATGGCGAACTCATCAACCATTTTCTGAACGACGGATGGAAGAACATGAATAGCAATCCGCACAGTGGAACTGTAAAGTATTTGTGCGCCACTCACGAAACCAAACACTGATGCTATCCACCTGTAAACAAACAACATTTATAACTATGCATATAATTTTCACTTATGTTCACCACTATATATATACACGCATGTTGTAAAGTAGGCGATATTTATAACATTCACTTCCATTGATAATGCAAGTGACTCATAAAAATAAGCCGTCATATTTACCATTGCACGCACATATATATATATATATACTCGAAAACAAGGTACATTTGTGATATTTATTCCTATTGATGATATATACTTATATATTTATAACAATAAAACAAATCTCATTTAACCTACTTACCAATACGTATGCATATATGTATATAATTACAATCCAAGTAGTATTCATAATATTTATTTTCACTGATAACAAGTACGTAAAACCTAAAATAAAACAAAGGTTTTAACAATAAAAAAAAAACAAAAAAAGAAAAAGAAAAAGGGGAAGAAGAAAAAAGGAAAGAAAAAAAATATAACATTGTTAGGGAAGTGATACATTTACACTGTACATGAGAGTGAGTGTGTAAGGGCCAGAGGGCGTCAAGGTCTTAGTGGAGACAAAAGACTGTTGCCAGATGTTAGAAGAATCTAGGATAGTCGGTTGGCGACCAGCGTGCGTGCAAGACGTTCTTCAGAGAGTAATATAGATGTATAACTGTTGTGTGGGAAATGTAGGCAATAATTTGTATTCCCATATCCTCGAATTTCCTTAACAAATATATATAAATATAAAATTTTCTTTTTCTATAAAAGGTTATTCCTATTTCTGATAAACTCGAGAAATGAAAACATTATACCATGATACACTGACACAAAGATACACCACACAGAAGAAACTAATAGAGAACGCTTTAAGCTTGGCAAACTTACCGCCCGACGAATTTGCATACACCATAACCAAAACCCAGGACACATGGCTTTGATCGCAGGAGAAGCGGTCCATATAGTCAAATGCATTCCGGTACAAGTAAAGGTACGACATACAACAAAATGCTACTCGGAACTACCCGTTTGGCAAAGGAATCGCACCACAGGAACTCCGCCCGGACGTGCGCCAAACGTGGCGATATTCAGCACCATCGTCGTTGGCCACGAGCGGAATGTATACTCAAAAGACCTCGATGCACTACGGGACCACGTCATGTTCCCGGCAGAAAATCTGCAGTCTTGAACGCATTGGCCAGAGGAGCAACAGGAAAAACAATCGTCCCTGGAACAGTAAACATCCTGGGAATGATGGACAAAACACATTAACGACAATAGCGAAAAATGCCGTATCAAGCTTATGGACTGGTTTTATGGAATTTGGAACTGTCAGTGAAGCAATATTTGGAATACTGGCAATATTTAAACTAATCAAGACAATAATATATATAGCCGCACGCGGATACCAGTTACGTTAAACTTACGAATGCGGAATCGCCCTATTAGGAGCAATATGCGGCTCAGTCACCCACCCGCTACTATACCTCAAAAGAAGACGAAATATCGATGATCAAACAGCACAACCTCAAGGGATATCGATAACACCGGTAGTCACTCAACTACCAACGACATCTACGTCCGCCTTGAGCGAACTCAGAGATACCATCAGCCAAATTTCCTTTGGAAATTTGAACTCCAAGGGCGGGGATGTCACGTCCCGCGCTCCGCACGCGCCGTAACAAGAACAAGAAAACCATTCTATACAAAACACGCGAATAAGGATTTGAATGCACAAACGAACACACGGCACTACGAAACGAAAGGAAGGATTAACAAAACGAGGGCGATTAACGGATCCAACCAATAAACAAAATACATATACACACAATTCTAAATGAACCAGGAAATAAGAATAACTACAAAAGGGGAAAATAATTGAAACGCCAGGAATATATATATATATATATATATAAATATATTTCAATCAATCAATTTGGAGAGTTACATATAAGTATAAACATATATGCCGAACATGTAATAACCTAGTAAATATTAGAGACAGTGCTTCCAATACTATGCAATAAATACAATATTATCAATTTATGAAATATAAGTATACATGAAGTCAAAAACTAACAGTTTAACGAATACATAAAACATACAATATTGTATTATTGAAGAAATGAAGGTTACATTGTCAGAAATATATATATGTGTGCGAATTCTATCAAACCGATAATCTAAGATACATACTTAAAACTAGCCTACATTCCGGTAAAGAATTATAAAATAAGAACTATATTACGGAACATGCATGTCTATATATAAATATATAAATTATATTCTAAACTAAACTACTATTAATGTATGCGCATTCTACATTATTGATTCAAATCGATAATCTAAGATACATACTTAAAACTAGCCTACATTCCGGTAAAGGATAAATAAATAATTGACATTTCATTTCGTATGAATACTACACTGCCAGGAGAAATATGCATATGAATACGATATATATATATATATATATATATATATATATATGTGTGTGTGTGTGTGTATGTGTGCGCGTATGTTTTATATTATCGAATACTCTATAAAATAAACTACTCAAAACAATAAATAACGCAATCGAAGAATTACAAAACATTAGCCATATTAAAATGACACCCAACATAAATATATATATATATATATATATATACGTATATTCACACGAACAGTACTTTTGTCACTTTAAAACAATATTAATAAATAAATGTTCTAATTGCGGTAGAATAAGGAAAAACGAGCGGCAGACGGAAAATTACTTCCATATCAAGCAAAACTAAAGACCCGTCACTATAACTTTACTGATGACATTTATGAGCAGCCATGTTAGATTTACACGCGTATGGCGACAGGAATGTTAGGGATTAATGGAAGTCAGGCGCGAGAAATAAATCATGAAAACACATTGTTAACACTTTTCTTTAATAAAATCTGTGCGCAACTACAAATGTAAATATATATATATATATATATATATATATATATATATATATATATATTATATTAATATATTAATTAAAAAGGGGGAAATATAAAATTAAAATACATATATTTAACAACCATAAAATAGATATCACATTTAAAACATATATAAATATATATATATATCACACATAAAAACAAAAGGCATTTAAAAGGAAAAAAATAATAATAATAAGGAACCTCTGATGGAGATGCCTCCGCAAGGGTAATAAAAATGGTAATTTTTAAAATGGTAAAAACGGTAATAAAATGAACGGTAATAACAATGATCACTATAATAATGAGCGAAGAATAATGAGCGTAATAAGAATGTTTACCAGAATAATAATGAGCAAAGAATAATGAACGAAGAATAATGTAATAAGAATGTTCACCAGAATAATAATGAGCAAAGAATAATGAACGAAGAATAATGAACGTAATAAGAATGTTCACCGGAATAATAATGAGCAATGAACGTAATAAGAACGTTCACCAGAATAATAATGAGCAATGGACGTAATAAGAATGTTCACCGGAATAATAATGAGCAATGGACGTAATAAGAATGTTCACCGGAATAATAATGAGCCCTGCTCTACGTTGCTTTGCTTATTTATGCCATCCCCCACGCGGTGGTGGTCCGCTGGGGGTACGCTTATGATTGTTTTTACGATATTGATGTTTTTTCCTTTCTTGTTGTTTCCCTAGGTTTCGGTGATCGACGTTCGAACAATGTTTGCGGAGGCATTTCCATCAGAGATTCCTTATTATTATTATTTTTTTCCTTTTAAATATCTTTTGTTTTTATGTATGATATATATATATATTTTTTTTAAATGTGATATCTATTTTATGTTTGTTAAATATATGTATTTTTAATTTTATATTTCCCCCTTTTTAATTAATTATATATATATATATAATTATATATATAATATATATATAATATATATAATATAATATATAATTAATTATATATATAATAAATATATATATATATATATGTCGGGTAGTTATTCAACTAATTGTAGTTATTCAACCCGATTGTAATTGTTCTAGAGTCGTGATAATGTTCCTGGGCTCGAGGCGACGGTCAGTCGCCGAACGTAGCCGCGGTCACGGGATGAACGCTTTGTCTAACAAAGGTATGGAGTAATTCTATAGCTCTCCTTAAAAGAAATATTCGTGGTGACACGCGACAGTAAACATTCCAACGGTTTCTGTCCTGTGGCTCGCCACACGCAGACCCTATTCTTCGAGTAAGATGATTGCCAGATGTCGATGCGTCTCCGCAGTACATGTTCGGCTAGCTCGAGGGCCCGTTATAAATCTTAAGGTTTAGTTAACTAAAGTCCTTCAAACAGACAAACAGTCTTTGTCCCAACTACGGGAAGATAGGGGAGACATATTTTCAACGAGCGGCGTCTCCCACTAGCAACTTTCCCTCGAGGGCGGCTAGCATCTTTTTCTAACCACCGATATGGAGATTGACCAATTAGCAGCAACGCCAATTTCCCTTACTTTCTGAACGAAGGCTTTTCTCGACGAATCCGATGATCTCGTGTCCTTAGACACACCCCATTATAGTTTTCCTCTGTGGCATGATCGGGACGGGAAAGACATTCTTTCTCGCGATCTCATTGATGAAAGGAGTAACTCTTTACGACCAGTGAATATTACGCGTCCGACTTAGATTTTGTGAGTACGTTCATCTATCATCCCGTCGACCGCGGATTCGTTATTGAACCTAGGATCATTGTCATTAGTTTCTCGAGCACCTAACTACCGCGGTTACTTGTCCGGTTCTATAATAATCGTATTTGCACTAGTCAATGTCTTCTCCATTGTATAACGACGACGTGTAACCCAAACGAAGATTCGTTTCACGCCCCTAACCCTAATTCTAATGTAAACCCGACATCAGAAGTGGGATCAGTGCCGGTTATAACAGTGCAAGAGCTTACGACCGTCGTGCGCGAGTTAATTCCGTCGCTAGTGCAAAAATCGAGTGTGGAACCTAACAATTTTTCGACTCCGCTGCCTGGTGCGCAGCTACCAATCTGATTATGGAGAAAGATCCTTTACAAAGCAGTGCCCTGAATATAATTTCAATACCGAGTGTCGAATTGACTTCTACGTAGTGGAGGCGCTAACTGGTAGATCAAGCCATCCGGGTGAGTCGTTTCCATTTTACCCCGATTTCGGAGCCGAGTGTTCGCTAATTAAAGAATCCGTAGTCTTGAGAATTTCTGGCAAAAGAACGATTGATATAGTAGTAATGCGAGGAATGAGAAATATTGGTACTAAACGTATCGCTCAAATCTTGTCCGTTGCAGGTGTCGGTGGTTAGAGATAAACCTTTCATGTTCTCGCTGATAGTTATTTAACAATACGATATCGTGATTACTCGTTAAATTTTAAGCCAAGATTTTGACATAATATTACACAAAATAGCCTCGCTATGTGTAAAACAAAAATAATTAATGCCTGTAATAAAACCGCTGAAAACGAGATCGATGTTAATGAAGTTGACAATGAGGTACGTGGTAGCGATAAAAGTCGATTAATCTTTCTTTTCGAAAATTCAGAGATTCATCCGTTACGGGTTCCCTACGTACTCGTACAAAAAAATACAGGCCAGTTAGAAGTACAATTAATTGATCCTAACATCGCCGTACAAGGAGTCCTAATAGACTTCGCGAGCGCAGAATAGTACGTGATAGAACAAGCGACTTAATTACAGCCAAAAATCATAAAGCCTAGTAATTCACCGTTCGCGAGCCCTGTGTTACTCGCGAAGACGAACAATGGTTCAGATAGATGATAGATAGATTTTCGAGAACTAAATAAATATACGGTCGCGGATCGGTATCCTTTACCCCTCATTGCGGATCAAGTCGCGAGATTGCAAAAGCGAGATATTTTATTATTCTGGACATGGCCGGCGGGTTTCTCCAAATCCCTGTTCATCCTAATTCTAGGAAGTATACAGCATTGATTACCCTCGATGAACAATTTGGATAATAAGTTGTTGTTTTCTTCGAATTCTTTTGTGCCTTTGTTCGATCCATTCGATGTCCTTTATTTGCATAACATAAGTGCGTGCGCGTATAATGTTTCTTCCGGAAGTCATTTTCGGGACGGCGATACTATGCTGACTCCGTCGAAAATGGGGATTCTTATATTTTCGGACAACCCTAATAATTTTGCAACTCATACTTGTCTAAATATTCTAATATTTATGTTCTTTCTTGCTACAATTTTGTAAACCATCAAAGCGTTTACTACGGAAACCCCCAGGAGTAGTCGCGTGCCAAGTCTTCTGTAGCATTTGACCCTTTTTAATTGCGGTGACATAAGAAATCATTTGGTCGGAGTGATCTGTACTACACTTTCCTTCGTTCCATTCAGCAGCGGCTGCTGATTTCGAGGTTGCGAACAAACGAAACGAGAGATCATTCTTGAGATTCCTTTGAAAACACGTATAACAGCCAACGTGCCATTCTTACGTTGTCGTCTATTTGGATGATCCCCTAATTATTGCCGATTCGATAGATCAAGCTCTAAAAGTATTGCACACCGTACTAGATACCCTTGTAAAAGCCGGATTCTCCTTTAACTTTTCAAAATGTTCCTTTCTAAAGGCATCGGTACTCTATTTGGAATATGTAATTTACGACGGAGAAGTTCGTCCCAATCCGGGTAAAATGCACGCCTTGAGTTCTTTACCTGCGTCAACGACCGTCACACAGCTCAGGCAGTTCATGGGTTTAGCCCTTTATTTCCGAAAATTCGTCCCTAAATTTTCACGGGTAATGAAACCCTTGTATGCGCTTACTTCCGATAATAAAAACATGACTTGGACAGATAGGCATGGAAAAATAAGGCAAAAGGTAATTTCCGCCCTGACCGACGCGCCGGTGTTAATGGTATTTGACCCGAACTACCCGATAGAACTTCGTATCGACGCTAGTTCGGATGGATATGAGGTTATTTTAATGCACAAGATTGAAGGTAAAAATAGAGTAATAGAATATTACAGTATAAGAAGTAGCCCTGCGGAATCTAGGTATCATTCTTACGAACTAGAAACGTTAGCAGTTGTGAACGCCGTCAAGCATTTCCGTCATTATCTCCATGGACGAGAATTTCTTGTCGTCTCCGATTGTAATCCTTTGAAGGCATCCAGTAGTAAGGTAAATTTAAATGACAGGGTTTACAGGTGGTGGGCTTACTTACAAACTTTTACTTTTGACATTCTGTACCGGGAAGGTAAACGAATGGCCCACGTAAATTTCGTCTCGCGAAATCCCGTAGACTTGGATCAACGAAGTCATAGAGAAGGAAATCAATCTGACCGAAATCTCCGAAGACTAGCTATTAGTGGAATAACGTCGCGACTCCCAAATTTCTGGGATCGTCAATAAATTACAGAATGAAGAGCTCGCGGAAGACGTCGCGAATACGTATGAGTTACGGTCCGGTACCCTTCATCGTAAAATACAGAGAAAAGGCAGAACTCTCTGCTTGTCCATTGTCCCCAGAGGTTTTAGATGATCTGTTATTAACCATGTGCAACAGTCAATTATGCACTTAGGTTGGGATAAAACGCTTGAGAAACTGTGCGAGTGTTACTGGTTCGAAAGAATGGCGGAGTATGTTCGCCAATTCGTAGAGAACTGTCACGCTTGTCAAGTTTCGAAGGCCAGTTCAGGTAAAATACAAGCTGAATTACATCCTATACCTAAGACCAGCATACCTTGGCATACAGTTCACGTGGACATAACGGGCAAACTAAGCGGTAAAAGTGGTTCGAAAGAGTATGTCATTGTTTTGGTCGACGTCTTCACTAAATTCGCATATCTGCATCATACTCGTAAAGTAGATTTCCTTAGTACCGTTAAAGCACTTAAGTACTATATTTTTATTCGGCAGTCCCTGCCGGATAATAGCGGATCAGGGAAGATGTTTTACGGGCAAAGAATTTCCAGACTTTTGTCAAGATAAATACATTAAATTCCATTTAATTGCGACCGGAGCTAGTAGGGCCAACGGACAGGTAGAGCGTATTATGAGTACGCTAAAAAAAACATGTTCACAACAATAGAAACCAACTGGCGGTCCTGGCAAGACGCGGTCGGGGAAATACAACTGGCCTTAAATTGTACCACCAACCGCGTGACTAAGTCAAGCCCGTTGGAACTACTAATCGGTAAAACAGCGAGACCCTACGGCTTATCCCTACCCGACAATATCGAAGAAAGAGAAGTAAATATCTCCCATATAAGACAGCAGGCGATAAAGAATATAGAAGCAAGCGCCAAATACGATAAGGATAGGTTCGACGAAAACAAAGCTAAAATAGTTAGGTTCAACCTTGGCGATTTCGTATTACGCAAAAACGAGGAAAGAAACCAGACGAAGTTAGATCCGAAATTCAGGGGTCCATTCGTAATAGCAGAGACTTTGGAAGGAGATAGATATACCCTAAAAACCTTAGACGGCAAACGATCATATAAGGACAGACACGACAGACTGAGAAAAATGCCAGAAGGTTGCGTCCCTGCTGAGTTAGACGTCTGCGGTGATGACAACGGCGGTGATAATAACGATGCAAGTACACGGACCTCAGAGGATCATTAACACTGCGTTGTGGTCATAGTAATACACCGAGTGGTTTTATATGCTTTTTGTTGTAAACCGTTGAGTGGGTTTACGTGCTTTTTGTTGTAAACCGTTGAGTGGGTTTACGTGCCTTTTGTTGTAAACCGTTGAGTGGGTTTACGTGCTTTTTGTTGTAAACCGTTGAGTGGGTTTACGTGCTTTTTGTTGTAAACCGTTGAGTGGGTTTACGTGCTTTTTGTTGTAACCCGTTGAGTGGGTTGATGTGCTTTCTGTTGTAACCCGTTGAGTGGGTTGATGTGCTTTTTGTTGTAACCTGTTGAGTGGGTTGATGTGCATTTTGTTGTAACCCGTTGAGTGGGTTGATGTGCTTTTTGTTGTAACACGATGAGTGGGTTGATGTGCTTTTTGTTGTAACCCGTTGAGTGGGTTGATGTGCTTTTTGTTGTAACCCGTTGAGTGGGTTGATGTGCTTTTTGTTGTAACCCGTTGAGTGGGTTGATGTGCTTTTGGTTGTAACCCGTTGAGTGGGTTTATGTACTTTCTGGGTGTAATGCACCCAACGTGGCAATATGATCCAACAAACTGAGGTTCACCAGTGTACGAAATCGAAAATGATCTGTTGTGTCATTACGGTCTGACTGGCGACTCACAGAACGCACCTAACACTTTGAATACAAATTATAACATTACAAATTCCTATTCTCTTTTATTTTTCTGTTGTCAAACCTCCGAACGAAACTTTGTTATTGCACTGAACCCTTGACTTACTTGGACATTTAGTTAAATCGTAAATAATGTCAGTTGAATCTAATGTAAGAAAACACGATATTTTAGTTACACACGAGGACGTGTGATAGTCAGGAAGGCCGTGTCGGAGATGAAAGAACACCGGAGCCTTTGGAATTTTGGATAATCCCGCAACATTGTAACCTAGAGTCTACTATAGCTGTAATTGAACGATTGTAGTTATTCAACCCGATTGTAATTGTTCGAGAGTCGTGATAATGAGCTTGGGCTCGAAGCGACAGTCAGTCGCCGAACGTAGCCGCGGTCACGGGATGAACGCTTTGTCTAACAAAGGTATGGAGTAATTCTATAGCTCTCCTTAAAAGAAATATTCGTGGCGACACGCGACAGTAAACATTCCAACGGTTTCTGTCCTGTGGCTCGCCACACGCAGACCCTATTCTTCGAGTAAGATGATTGCCAGATGTCGATGCGTCTCCGCAGTACATGTTCGGCTAGCTCGAGGGCTCGTTATAAATCTTAAGGTTTAGTTAACTAAAGTCCTTCAAACAGACAAACAGTCTTTGTCCCAACTACGGGAAGATAGGGGAGACATATTTTTCAACGAGCGGCGTCTCCCACTAGCAACTTTCCCTCGAGGGCGGCTAGCATCTTTTTCTAACCACCGATATGGAGATTGACCAATTAGCAGCAACGCCAATTTCCCTTACTTTCTGAACGAAGGCTTTTCTCGACGAATCCGATGATCTCGTGTCCTTAGACACACCCCATTATAGTTTTCCTCTGTGGCATGATCGGGACGGGAAAGACATTCTCGCTCGCGATCTCATTGATGAAAGGAGTAACTCTTTACGACCAGTGAATATTACGCGTCCGACTTAGATTTTGTGAGTACGTTCATCTATCATCCCGTCGACCGCGGATTCGTTATTGAACCTAGGATCATTGTCATTAGTTTCTCGAGTACCTAACTACCACGGTTACTTGTCCGGTTCTATAATAATCGTATTTGCACTAGTCAATGTCTTCTCTATTGCATAACGAGAACGTGTAACCCAAACGAAGATTCGTTTTACGCCCCTAACCCTAATTCTAATGTAAACCCGACATATATATATATATATATATATATATATATATATATATATATATATATATATATATATAATATTTTAAAATATTAATAAAAAATAATAATATTACTATAAATATTTAATTATCTATAAAATTAAATTATAAAATATTAATACTTAAATATTCTACCCTTTATTTTTAAATTGTTTAATATACAATTTTTTTTATTTTGAAAAAATGGAAATTACTATAATATAAATTGTATAATATATAATTTAAAATTTTTTTATTTATGATATATATATATTAAATTATAAAATATAAAAGATTTCAATTATATATTAATATAAATAAAAAATATTAATGATATTATAAAATTAAAAATATTAAAAATTTTAAGATTGTATTTTTAATATTAATAAAAAAAATATTAATAATATTACTATAAATATTTTATTTATAATATTTAAATAAATATAATTATTAAATTATAAAAATATTAAAAATTTTTAAATTATATTTTTAGTTCTAATAAAAAGATATTAATAATATTATTATAAATATTTTATTTATAATACTTATATAAATATAGTAATTATTATTATTATTAAATTATAAAAATATTAAAAATTTTAATTTAATATATATATATTATTTATTCATTAATACGTTCATGCTGTAATACACGAACATATGCGTTACTCTGCTACTCACGATGCATCGTAACAAGTATGCATTTTTGTATGAAAAACCGTTTATTTTCATTTTATGTTCGTTTTTAAAGTCAGATGCGATACGAAATAACGTCAGTGTTGTTTTCTGGCTGCTCGCGAACATATGATATCTATTCCATTTTCAAATTGATTTTATCTACACGTTAAAGCGAGCTGTGGAATAAATCAAACTTGCTCGAGCCTGCTTGAATCTCTGTATCATTGTATCATAATGTGAGAACTTTCACAAGCCTAAATCTTGGCAGTCTGACGATCGAGAATATTGCTATCGGAAGAATCGCTCTCATCCGTAAACAAGGTATTTCCAAGGATTGCGTTATAATTTTCTTAGCGGCTAACCATCGAATATTCGTCAAACGACATAATTTCGCACACGGCGAACCTTATAACGTACACCTTTTTGGCGTATTATTTTTCCCACTTTTTTTTTTTTTTTTTTTTATTAACGTGGAGGACACCAGGTCGCTTCTGGGAAAAAGCGGCGTGGTAGTGGCGGACGCCAACGGACTAAAACCTCCATGATGACCGTCCCGGCAGCGATCTAGAGGGGCCCGGGAACTGGTGTGAGGGATACACCCCCCCGCGCTCA
Source organism: Bombus vancouverensis nearcticus (assembly GCF_051014615.1). Lineage (NCBI taxonomy): Eukaryota > Metazoa > Arthropoda > Insecta > Hymenoptera > Apidae > Bombus > Bombus vancouverensis. Next base: position 825,732 of record NW_027468924.1, on the reverse strand, counting down.
ATACACCCCTAATGGAGCGATATGCGGCCACGTCACACCGCGCCTCGTCGCCGGAGCCGCCGTGCCAGACAGTCCGGTTCCCCTGCCGGGCTGATTTGCTGCCCCGGGGCGCTGAGTTGCCAGCGCCTAAGTTTGCACCCCACCGGGGGGCGCGACGGACCTAGCGCGCCTCACCGAAGCGCTATATGGCCTCTGCCGCGCCCTCGCCGGTCAATTCTCTCAGTGTGAGAGTATTATTTTTCCCACTGCTGCGTGTGAAACCCCTATTGGACAAACTGTTCTTTGCAATACATCGATGGATAAATACGCGCACAAACACGCAATACGTGCAATAGAATGCTCGAGGTCAATTTTGTGATCCTCTTTTTCAACAGATCTTCGCAAATCCGAAGGTGTAGAATTACCTCCCAAAGACATAAGATGACAACAAACACTTTCTTGACACACTGTATAACATTGAGGTATCCAGTTTTGCCACATACAATTTTGTCATTGTTACGTTTGACTTTGTTCATTGTAAAGTCAAATTTGCACACTCCATCTGTGAAATAGTACGAAGAAATCATAGTGACTTGTATTCCTTATGATATCATGATGCCACATAATATATAATACAATACAATAATTCGCGAACAGATCACTCGTTAATTGCTTTTAAAAGAATTACCACGGAAGCTTCCTAACACGCTACCCGGGGGCCAGGGATTTATTTCGTCGATAAGTTAGGTTATTAAACTTATGTTCTTTCATTGAAGACATCGATGGACGCTGTGTTCCAGAAATCGCCAATCACACTTGGCGAAGCATAATAGTAATTTACAATAACAAATACTTAAGAATGCCTAATTTTGTTAAACATAGGGTTCAATTTACAATTATGTAAATATTACTTCTTGAAAGTAACTTCTTAATCAATTTTAACAAATTTTGTAAAATCATGTAATAAATCTTATTATTTATCATACGCGTGTATTAAGCCAATTGCCAACCGAACATGTTCAAACTGTATTTTTTTCAAAACGGGACCTTAAGCTAAAAAGCTTTATTTCACATATTCGACTTGTTCTTGTATGTGGTATCAGCACCTAGTCGGATGCCCGCGTTATGCAGGATACCCTGATGGCGTTGAACGCAACGATTCAAATTGAACTGAAAAGTCGTTATGTTTTCAGAGGACTTGTGTGTAGAGGATGGTTGATCGTGAGATTTATTAGACAAGATTGCTCGTTGTTGAAACCTTCAAGTATATTTTCAAATGATTAAATAAATAATTATAGATAATGTTCGCAAAGACGGTAGATACTCGTAGATACTGATCCATAACTCTCGTGAACTCTTTACGATTGCGTCCGTTTAAACTGGTATAGTATAAACAGATCGGGGGAGAGTCGGAGAATTCAAATTCGTCTTTGTTCGACGGTTCGACGGTAACGTAACGGCGACATTGTTTTGCCCGGAGTTTATTTATTAATATATTATGTATGTCCTCACGATCTTGATACTCCGAAGCAAAAAAACAACAACATGATTTGAAATGTTCTCTAGCTCATGTACCGCTACGTGTACTTTCAAGGAGCAAAACTGACACAGTTCCGCTTGTGACGCGAGGCGGAGATTATCGTTTCACTTCCTTTAACGCATTTTTGCCATTGAGAGACACTAATTTCTGTGACTTGCTTTATCTCTCTTATAAATCTCTCTTTATATTTAAAATTTTATAGTTTTTGTGCAAACGTAAAAGGTAAGAAAATATTAATAAATATTATAATAATATAATATAATGCTATATAATAATATTAATAAATACTTCGCTATTTACTTATTTTATTTCCATTAAGGTATATTGTATTTTTCATTGCATTACTTTCATTTTTATTTAGTGTAATAATAAACGCATACGTTAATATTCATTGGCATTAGTGTAATTGTAAGCTTCACTGTAAATTTAATAAAATTTATAAGAACGGAATTATTAAAAGGGTATATATCTGTAATTAAACTAGATTCTATTCTCAATGTTACTTCATTATTTTATTATTGTTTCATATATATATATTTTTTTTTTAATTTACATGTGCTTCTAAGTTAATAAAACTAAACACATGTGTATGTATTAATTGCTATATACGTCATAATTTCAACCATAATATTAAATTATGGTATGTATTATTAAAAAGTATAGTTTAATGTATATATTAAATATATATCATTTATTCGTAGATTTTAAATATGGATACTGGATCAAAGAAGGAGATTAAAGAAATGATTACCAAAGATATATCGAATATACATAATTATTCCTTGGATGTTAAAAAATATATTAACAACCAGCTTGAAGACACTCTGGATTATTTACATGGTTTAATTGCTGAAATACCACAATCAGTCCCTGGCCCTTCAACTACAAAGAGGCCGAAAGTTTTGAAGAAAAAAGGTTATCGTCGTAAAGAGACTATCCCAGAAAATGATATTATCAATACTGACAATACAGTAACAGATTCAGCAGTACATGATAAAACAGAAAATAAAGATGTAAAAACTGGGGATGTGCTGGAAACAACAATTGACCGAACAAAAAGAAAGGCTGCAATAAAAGCTGCAATTAATATTAAAAAGCAGCAGTCAATGTCACTTGTTACAAAATTACGAAGGCTAACTCTTGATGATGACAGTAATGTAAATGTTTGTGTCATATTATGATGAAATTTAATACTTTTAATCTTACCCCATATCTTATGTTACTAATCAATACTAACCCTTATATGTAGTACCCAATAATGTTTGATATCGGTTAATTAATGCGTCAAAATCTAATTGCTTATACAATTGTATGTACATTGTGTATATAAATACTACTATAACGTTGTTAAATATATTCTAAATTTTTAGAGGAAACGTGGAGGCCGACCTAAAAAAAAGGAAAGTGCTAGAAGTAGTTCAGATGAAAAAAAACACAAAAGGTCCTACAAAACATAGTAAAACAAAAAAGAATGTTTTAAGCGAAACAATTTCAAAAGAAGATGCAAAACAGCCAGAAAGGATTGAACCATTAAAGTCTTCAATGACAACAAGAGATAGTAATATAAAGAGAACTTTTTCACGGAGTGAAAACACGAAGGGTAAATATTCTAATATTATTGATGATACAGTAATTCCATCAGCAAGAAATGATATTGAAGATCCTTCAATGTGCGAGGATGCACTTGAGAAATTTACTCCTCTTATGAATTCCACGATGGACATCAATTCTACTTATACGCAGAAGATGATGGACGCTACCGCAATTGTAGAACCTTTATCACCAATAAAATCAAACGAAACGGTAGTAATTAATAAAAACTTGGCTAGTAGTATAGGAAAAAATAATGAACCTAAATTTACATCACGGTCGCCAATAACTCTGCAGGAGGAGGTTCAGCAGCTGAATCAAGCGATTGGACTCACCGAGTTCGAAGAATTATTCGCAGAAGATGAGCCATCCCGTGAAAGGGAAATGTCTAATAGAAACATGACGAAACAGGACATTCAAAATGAAATGAAGAAAAATGTGCCCGTAAGAAGGAGAATCGAGGCCTTTGAAAAAGAAAAAATTTCAGAAAAAGCCATTGTTCAAAAACTGGCACGAAGATCTGTCGAAAAAGCAAAAAAATCTTATTAGCGAAACAAAAGAAGGAGACTCAGATGATGACATCGCAGGTAACATTACAAACAGTATCAAAGTATTCTTCTGTTATAAAAACACAAGCTATTATTCATTCGATATTTTATCCAAAATATAGCTCCAAACAGTAAGGTCCACTTCTGTTTTGCACAGTAAACCTGACGACGACACATCGGACGATGAAGCCAGACCAAGGCGTACAATTCCACATTAGGCGCAATGTAAGTGTTGTTTTACTTAATGAGTTAATAAACATTATAATGCATGGAGTACTCGAATTTTTATCAATTTTAGCATACATACGCGAAAATGAACTTGCAATGCAACGATAAATTCCGAAGAAAGCAGTCTATAAATTCTTTGATAGAAGAATGTGCACACCAGATTTAACTGAAATGTTTGAAAATATAGATAGGAGTAGATTACAACGCACGTTCAGTGCAATATGGAAGACACCACCGCGTTATTCCATGATGGAAAACGAATAGAAGTTATAATTTGTTAAACTGAATGTTGTTGATTTCAAATTGTGCCTTAGAGCAGGAATACTTGCCATACCTTGCGTGTAATATAAAAATGATGTTACATTGCAACTATCGTTAAAAGATGTATGTGTTCTTAAAATATACCAATGAACGTAAGACTATTTCACTTTTTATATTTTAGAATGATCATAGGCATATATTACTTTTATTATACTAATCAAATTTTACCATTTTTTCTTATTTATATGTATCTTCTTAAGAATTAATAAATAAACCAATTAATAAATAATTGTTTTGGTACGACTTTTTAATGAGAAGTAAATTTTATTAGATTTGCCTTATTATCACCGTCGTGTAATAATTCGCGAGATACGCGTGATATAATTCGCACGATTAAATAGCACTGGTGATTTCGTCTCTTCGTGTAACGAGGAGGGTCTGGTAAATGGGTCGACCGTGGACGTTCAATCTTGTAAGAGAACAAACGGCGGCACCGTATCGTCGAGCATTTTTCTTTCGGTCAACAGCCATCCATTTTATATTTAGCACATTCGGTTGCGACGCTAAATTTTCGTTACACCACCAGTTGTTTCGTCTGAAATTCGCGTGACGTAAGTGCATTACACTCTCGCACCCGTCAGCCATTCCTGCGACCACTTCGCGTGCGTTAACTCGATAATATTTCGTCTCTGTTACCTTGTCGCCGTTGCTGCTTGACACATCTCGCTTGCTGGACGACTGATCGATGAAAATTAAAACGGGACGCTGATTTACCGTATCGTTATTTTTGTGTCAGGTATTCTCTTTTTGCCGTTTCGGCGAATTATTTTCATTTCGAACTTTTTTAGTCTTATTGTTACGTCGATTCTTATATTTCAAGATCTAGTCTTGTATGTACGCTGGGGAGCGCTTTTATTTATTGATTCAACAAAGAATATCGTTGTAGGTGTCATACATGCGAGTAAAAGTAACGAAGTACGAGCAGTTTCACTGTAACATACTTCCTGATAATTTCTCGTTATTTATACCATAAGAAAGTATCAAAGAGGAACTCTTATCTCGAACGTGGATCTATTTGTCGATAATGCATGCGTGTAATACTCGAGTGTCGTTCATACAGCGTAAATATACGTGCAGATACGTAAACCTTTTATGATTTTTGTATCAAAGGCAGACCTGCTATAATACTCGCAAGTGAAATATAATTCTACGAAAGAAAATGGAGCAAAAGAGTTTCGTTGGTAATACATTCTTCCTTTTTCATCACAAGTTTCCTCTTTGTTGTGCTTCTGTTACATTATAATCCTGTTAGATTTACGCGCGTAAAATTTCACTTTGTTGCACTATATCTCATCATCGCCATCTGCCGAACACCTGTGAGAAACGCGGTTTACTTTGTCTCAAAGCGAGCAAACGTCTAATTTCACAAATTGGATTTTCATCAACAGCGAGAAGGGCATATGCGATGTAAAGGAGGCTGTAAGGGCGTCCTAGGGCTTACGGTGGTTGTCACGATGCCGGAAGTGACGCCGAGCAGACACGTCAAGGGAAAATCAGAATCGCTATTCGGAAAACCATCACGAACATTTGTCCTTCGCGCCACCAAAATTCTATCTTCTGAGATGTTTTTCGCGTTTCCGAGGTCATCGCCACTCTCCTTAACTTTGCCTTACGATGTATAATATCTCGATGTTACGGTAGTTAGAAATTTGTATTAATTTGGAGAACCTTGCAAAAGTACGCAAATCTGCTACGATAGTCGGATAGAGAGTATCGGCAGAGATCTGTTCCTTTATCGTGAAAAACTCTCGGACAACTTAGATGCTCCCAGATATCGATTCTCGCATCCAACCATTTCGTAATAAACGTAGATCACCCAAGAAATTTCTCAATTGTCATCCGTTAATTTCGCGCAACTTTTGCTTTATTTTAGCTACGTGGGAACCTATTAGTGCGCAAATGTTACCCCGAAAATGTTACTCCTCTGTGCCAAATATCGTTCACGTGTATAATCAAAGTTGCATAAAGCCGCGTACAATTGCATCAGGAAATTTCTAATAATTTGCTCGTCTCGCAGGACGAAAACAGGCTCACGAAGGATCCCTCTGTTCTGGCTATCGAATGTACCGCAAGCACGTAGTTTCAAGTGTCCGTTCTCTAGAAAATTCGAAACAATTTATGGTCGATGGTCGAGTGAACGGTGCAACGGTCGAGTCGGAAAGATCAGAAAGACAAATCGTCATAGTTCGAACAGACCGGGAAGCAGAAACGCACTTCCATGATCATTTGTATCGTTGCTCGATCTGTTGCTGCGCAATGACCGAGCAAGCTGTTGATTTTTCTTTTTCTGCGATGCTACTATACTCTACACTCTATGCTTTATACCGTTCTTTTGCCCGCTATTTACCTTGTACGCGAACTTTTTATCGCTAGTGGATTGCAAAAATCCTTTTTTATCACGAATTTTACGTGACAATGCGTAGGTCAAGGTGGACGTAAGACAAAGGAAGGTGTAGATATATAAGACAGGGTGTATTTAAAAATAATAAGTTATTTATTACAGATTATTTAATATGTATACAGGCTATTCGTATTATAGCAGCGATAGCTAGTGTTAAATTAACAATGACAGTTTCTATCGTAGTTAATATTATATTGGTTATTGGCCATGACGAAGGCGAATTTTGATAGCCCTGGTCGAGGTCGGTGGTCTGGATCTATAACAAATAATACTATATTAATATAGCAAAGAAATGTCGTAAATATCGATATCATTTGCAAGGCGATTCTTTTTGGGCATAGTGAAATTATGTTGATCAGTTTGTGGATATTAGGTTGAAATTAGATAATAATGTTATAGATTTACCCGTTTTAAGGGATTGTTCAGGCGCCGTTAATTCATTGGATATGTCGCCCTGAAGCAGGATGTTTAAATTTTAGATCATATATTGTACTGATAGGAAGTATTTTATCGATACAATTATGAGTTTATTTGATTAAAATATCTAACGTAGTGTCTAGTCACCAAACGAATTAGTAGATCAGCCGTGAACAATGGCAGTAATTTGTATAATAACAAAGGATAAGCCAAATATAGCAGAATGACTCATCGGCTAGCGGGAGGTTGTGTCTAATTATCAAAAGCGAAAGAAATATGAAAGATCCTAGTTTGTAGGACTTGTTGACAATCAATGTCAACAATTTTTTCGTTTGGTCCATAGAATGTTTTGAGTGGGCTGTATTTCGACACACGACAAAATTGATAACGTAAATAAATCTTATATATTTGTTTCAAGAAATGATAGCTTGTTTGTGAGCGGTATCTTTAGACAGGTTGTTGAAAACTGGATGTTAATTCGGATTTTATATTTTCAATAACTTCGCATGAGTATTTTAGTCAAATCTAGCACGAATCGAACAGGTGAAAACAATCTATACGGCGTTCGTGCTGAGGTGGTATGGTGATAGGTGCGTAAGGAACTACTCTTGGTGTTTTTAACGAACAATAGTTTATTTAGAACTAATCAACAATCAGAGTTAACAATTAACAATTAACAATTACACTTAACAGACAACTGGTAACAACTAACAAATAACGATAGACACCGAGAGATCATTCGACGCGTTGCTATGCAAATAGTACCGAGGAGTTGCACATTTAATGGCGTAAGACAGACTGCCTGTGCTTTTGTTTCGGATCGCGCAGATTCTTCCTTTCGTAGCCCATCGATATCCCCCACTAGCGTGAATTCATTAGATGTGCCGCCAGTGCTGGCACGTGTATGCTCTTCCGAGAATTCGGCGGAAAGATTGTGAAGATATCGATGGTACATTGGGCACGTCGGTGTTGCGCTTTGGCGGCGTCGCGCTTTGCATCCGGAGCCGTTGAAGAGTTCCGTGGCCCGTGCCGCCACAGTGCTTGGCAGGCTTTTATTTTGTTTACCTAGTGGATCGGTATGATAGAGTTCGAGACATGTGGAAAGTACGGCTTCCAGGCAAGCAGGGGCTGATTCAGCGCATTAAAATAAGAAGAAAATTTCGTATAAACGTTTTCGAGTAGACGCTTGCTTTTTGTCACAGTACTTTCTTACCTATCTTTAGAGAAATTACTCGAATCGACCAGTTCCAGTTTCTACGGAAACGCGAATGCGTCGCGTCATAGATCGTCCATCTTGTTCGAACAGCTTACACGAATTTGTCGAAAATGTTGATCGTCACGTCAACTAACGTTTTATAAGTAAGAGATTTTAAACGTCCCCGTATTTAATAATCGAACGGATTCGGATCCGAAGAGCGTATTGGTCCGGAAATAAGGCCGGCACGATTTATCTATTTTCCAAGAAATCGTTCATCTGTGTAATGTTTAGCATCGCAAAATAAGCTATAAGCGGAACGTAAGGTCATATTAGGCATATTATGTTATATAAAATTTTCTTCTTATTTCAGTATTCAGAATCAACCTCTGCCATATTTTCTACGTGTTCTGATTCACCTTGTATAATATATAAGAATGATAATTGCAAATATATTTGTATAATAACTCTATGATAAGCGCTTAATAATACATACAGTGAACTTGTACAGAGTAACGTTTGCTGACTGTCGGAGGCACATTGTTGCTGTCTATGCAAAGACAAGTGCCCATTTCTTGTCGAAGAACTCCAGTCAATTCTAGCGTTTCACCCACATAAGTTTTCAACGCTGAAACATGAAAATATATAGTCGTTATTTTTTAGCTTTGCCTCTATTTGATCTTCATCTTATCTGCTTACGCGCTTAATAATAGAACTAGGTTTGGTCTACGTAAAAAGTAACTTCTTTTTATTAAGACTCATATTTATTAAGATTTAATAAGATACAATTTATTAAGATACATGTAACGAAAGGCAGGAAGTAGTAACATTTTACGTGAATTTGCATGGATCGAATATGCTGATGTGCTTACGAATAAGAGAGTATTGATCGATAATTATTAAAGCCAATTGTTTGTGACATGGGAATAAGCAAAAGTCATTTTTAAGTTTAAAGATCTTTAGTTTAGTATTGAAATGTGTTTAATGTATTTTAGCAAAAGTAGATAAAATAGGAATATTAAAAACATTAAAAGCTTAATATCTAGTTCTTGTATTGTCCAAAGTTGTGTTTTGATGACAAAATTTGACAAAAATGATGCATATACAAATGCTATCTGTGGTCATTAATATATTTTTTCGTTATTGACAGAACATTTTCCCTTGATTTTATTGACATATTGGATTAATCACTTCTTTAAGTTACTCGTTGTTGAAACAACATCAAAATCGTATATTGTTTCATGCTAAAAAATCTACTAAATCCATTGACAGTGAAACGATATTTCGTATACGGTTCTTACAAGAATTATTATTATTTAAGACTTAGGAAAACGTATATACAGTAGCCACGCACACTGTGCGTATGTCTGGCGCGCGTTTCCGTTCAGTGACAGTACTTCGGCGGACTGGATTGCCGAAGCGAAAGGGTTAAAAAAATACGATAAAATCACATGTAGCTCTCTATTTGTCTAGTCGCTTTTGTAGCAATATCACTATGTCCTCTGACATACTTGAGGTTTCTTACAATTCACAAATTAAATGAACAACTGTGCAAGCGAAATCGCTGCTGTAGAATCCCCGCTTCTGTAGAATCAGTCGTATGGATTTCAAAATTTAGTGTGTCGCCGGGATTAGCGTTATCTAAAGTACGCCACAGGAATAGAACATAAAGATATTTCTCAAAATTTGTTATTGCTGGTATGATATTGCTGAAATACAAGGCTGCAGTTTCTTAATGTCGTCAAAACATTCAGTTCTTTTTTGGTCAGTCACTTTTCGCGTGTGTCACGACCGGCATACTTCAAATCCGACGGACTGACGATAGAGATAAAGATGTGGCGGCACTCGGCGACAATGTATATCGCTGAAGTGCCTAATGAACCATCAACATCCCAACGGTCCTTCCACCGAAGGTTCTAGAAGAAAGAGCACGTGGCAACGATCGCGGACGCCTAGCAAATGCATGGACGGTGGGGATGTTGAGGGATGACAAAAGAAAGTAATCGAATCTGATCGAAAGTAAAATCGTAAGAGTCAGTCTTAGAAAGTCACGCCTAGAGTTCGGAAGTAGATTGTAAAGTGTATTGATGTTAGAAAAAAAGTAAAGTTTTCTTTTTTTTATTTTTTACCTCAAATTCCTTTTTTATTTTGTTATTTTACGTGACAATAGCATCGTCACCGAACTTTACTGATTTTCCATCTTTAGAACAGTCGACATCTCTTGACCGGGTTTCCACCCTTAGATCAGTCACCTACTTCACTTATCTATACACACCAGCCCAACTATCTTCTCTACAAAGTTGTTGGAATAAAGTGCGAATTGTAAACCGTTATCTCAGTGTAATACTTCATATAACCACCTCTATTGTCCTAACCGAAATAGGGAATCGATCATTTCATTTGCGAGAATCATACCACGAATGTTCGTTATTAGAACACGAAACATAGTTAACACACAACGGTCGCGTGTTATAAATATCCGAAAATATTTCCAAGAATTCAAAAGTTCACAACTAAAAGAATGCTTAAAGAATGCTAGAGAAACGCGCGCGAAGCCTTGCTTTGAAGTATTTCAGTCTGTTTGCGCGCCACCTCTATGAAAAAGACACAAGTTACAAAGTTGCAATATATGACGGAAACTATAGCAAATTCACGTAATATAGAAAAATAATTTGAATTCGATATACCAATACCTAGCGTGTCACAATACCTATCGAAATAGTTGAAGCTATTATTGTTAAGATTTCTATGTTTCAAACTGTCTACACGAAGCTATCGTTAAATTATCAAGGATTCTACATTATGAATTACATTGAAACAATAAAATAATTTGTTACAAGTTCGTTTGAAATAAGAGAATGATTTCATATATTTGAATGAAAAAAAGTGATTTGTTTAATCGTATTTACTTTCATTTTAATATTCCAAATAATTACGAAACGATCTATTATGAAATATGTATCAAGTATATTTTAAAGTAGACATAAATTGTATATCAAATGTTACCCATGCTCGAATAAAAAGGCAATAGAACCGTTCATACACAGCTGTCTTAGTTAAAATAAATTAAACGTTACCAGATTTCCATGAAAATTCATCAGACTGATCGTTGATCGTCGTTGCGTCCATATATTAATATTCCTGTTACTTCTATGTTATCCCTGCCATCGATCGATAACCTGCACAGAAACAAACTAGAAATGTATAAAATAATTACATGAAAATACGATCAAACGATCAATAACGATTTTATTACGAAAGCTTACGATACAAGCTACCGGTAACAGTATCATTTTGTAAATAGACGATTAAAGAGAGATACAAACAAAAAATTTCAGAAAACCACCTAATTTCATTATCTGAATGTTCGACAAATCGTTAAATAAACGTGGATTGATTAAACGATATTAATAACGAGATATAAACGATAGTAAAAAATATAGTAATGACAGTAATGAAGAAGTGACGCCGCTAATAGGTTAGAATAGGTTACAAACCTGACGCAACGTGATCCATGTTATCGATAGAAAAGAAGACGACTGAATGGACTCGTCGCACCTTAGTTTCGCTGAGCAGCTTCCAAAGTGGCGTGGTGGGAAGGATGACGGAGATACAAGCAGATACGGAAAGTCAAACGATCTACACAAAACGATCTTACACGAATCTTTCCAAATTTCAAACAAAGGATACATCGCGCAATATCTATATCTCACACAATGATTACATCGATCTTTATAAACATCGTACGATAATTCGTAGCCCCACTGGTTTGCATTCGGCATCAAAGACACATTTGTCTAACCTGGGACGAGAGAAAGAAAATGAAGCTACTGACGCTGTATGTGCCCCTAAAAGTAGGCAGAAGCCAAAGAGAAACTGCAATCAATCGGAAAATCAAATAAAAATCACGGCACGAACGAACGAGTTTGCGATCTTTCGGAAGAATCAATGGACGCGTGTTTCGGCAGAAAAAGAGAATAGAATTTTAATTTTCCTTGCAAGATGGATAAGTATCATTGTACACGATGAGCTCACAATGCTCTTAACATAGACTAATCTATCTTACGAATAATTAAGGCTAAAACGCACGCATTCCACGGTGTCTCACGGCGTATGTATTGAAATTTATCAATTAGAATAGGTGTGGTTCCAAATAATTATACATGAACATTGAACTTATCGTCGAAGAAACGAAACCATGCGACTTACCAATGGTAGCACGCATCAATGGATGATGAAAACCGGTTGGCTTTGATCTAAATTGCACTTGCTCCCTTGACTCCATGAATACATTCTATGAATAAATTGATATAAATGAATAGAGTAACTATCATAAATTATTAGTTTAACTGTAGGTAAGGAATTAATTAGGAGAGATAAATGATTTTCGATATCTTACGATTGGTATAAAAGAAACTAGAATGCTTTTGCAAAAATATCTTAACCGCAGAGAGAATTGTTTTACCAAATGGCCGTCATTGAACGCTTGGATCGATTGATTAGGACGGATTGATTTAACGCCACCCTTCGGTGCAAACAATAACTGTGTACGCCGAAGGTAAAGAATATGAACTAAACCACCGAGCTTACTCAATGAATAAACCAAACTATCGTTCATCATTCATCTAAAGTAGTAAGTAATAATAATATACATAGTATCTGATTATTAATATATACGTATTGTTATTGGCAACGAAAATGTTTAACAAAATAGCAACTTGCAAATCAAGTATGCATACATATATCTAATATTTTTATATTCCAGATTAAACAAATTATACCCTGAAGCGCAATCTTATTTCGATCTTATCTCCAATTATTCTCCGATATTAATTGGCTAATTAATACATAGAACTATATTCGCAAAAACAACACCATAATACCTGCTATTGCAGTAACAAGTACAGTACCAATTAACTAGAGTAAGGGAAAAAATGAAAGAAATAGGCAGAAGAAAATATCCGTATTATTCGTTATCATAATTCGTTTGAAGCAGTCGACTAAAGTGGAAAATTGTTCGAAAATAATTTATTTGATCTTATAACCTAAAGTTAGTTTGTTTCTATATTATTTTAAAAATAAACATAATAAAACAGTTAAAATGTTGGTTTTAAGCTCGTTCGGCTTATTGGGCTTATTAATATTAAAATAAGCAATATCGAATATTTATAACATTGTATATTTTGCCGAATATAATTAAAAAGATGTAATCTAGATAGAAAATTATTTCATCTAATAATTTGTATACTTTGGATAATTTCGATATTTTTGCATATTATATACGTTCTATGGATCGCTTCGCTTTTAGATCTGTCGTAAGTGCAGAAGAATCTCGCGCTACAATGACTTAAGAATTATACTATGCGAATTATATTATTGACAAAGTAAATAGATGTTTTTAAAAATGTTATTTCCACGGTAATCGCGAAATACTGCAGTATTTATATATAACTAATAATACAATATTGCTATATAATACAGTTTAATAATATAGCATAGCATAGCATAGCATAGCATAGCATAGCATAGCATAGCATAGCATAGCATAGCATAGCATAGCATAGCATAGCATAGCATAGCATAGCATAGCATAGCATAGCATAGCATAGCATAGCATAGCATAGCATAGCATAGCATAGCATAGCATAGCATAGCATAGCATAGCATAGCATAGCATAGCATAGCATAGCATAGCATAGCATAGCATAGCATAGCATAGCATAGCATAGCATAGCATAGCATAGCATAGCATAGCATAGCATAGCATAGCATAGCATAGCATAGCATAGCATAGCATAGCATAGCATAGCATAGCATAGCATAGCATAGCATAGCATAGCATAGCATAGCATAGCATAGCATAGCATAGCATAGCATAGCATAGCATAGCATAGCATAGCATAGCATAGCATAGCATAGCATAGCATAGCATAGCATAGCATAGCATAGCATAGCATAGCATAGCATAGCATAGCATAGCATAGCATAGCATAGCATAGCATAGCATAGCATAGCATAGCATAGCATAGCATAGCATAGCATAGCATAGCATAGCATAGCATAGCATAGCATAGCATAGCATAGCATAGCATAGCATAGCATAGCATAGCATAGCATAGCATAGCATAGCATAGCATAGCATAGCATAGCATAGCATATCATATCATAGCATAGCATAGCATAGCATAGCATAGCATAGCATAGCATAGCATAGCATAGCATAGCATAGTATAGTATAGTATAGTATTGTATAGTAGTAGCGGTATAATTTTTAAGCAACTTTTTTAATTCAATCTATATGTAATGCTGGAAAAATGTGCAAAGCGCAGAATTCGAGGAGGATAAAAAGTTTGGCTGATATAATACGCGAGGGAGAGAGCGCGTTGCGGTGCGGCGTCGCCGCGTCGCCGCGCCGTCACGTAGGTCGGTTGGTAGGGTAGAAGGAGACAGGCGAATGTATAGAGAGAGCACGCACGTACAGGTCGCGAACAGGAAAGGAACGAAGCCACCGCGGTAAGACTGAAAGCATACGAGATAGATCTCGGTTGAGAGGGGCGGAGGGCGTCAGAGGGGGGTCACGAAAAAGAGCCAATGAGCTCGACGACGTGGCGCCAGTCGTCGAGTCGCCGTGTTAGTAAGAGTACTTGCTCTCTGATCGTGACTCGCTGCATCCTCGTTCGGAAAGGGTCGTGTCCTGACTCTGTCAGTAGGGGTTGGAGACCCGTGGCAAATTCTTCGATTTTTCATCCATCCGATACTCGATCGATTCGTCACAATTTATCGATTTCGTGCTTACCGACGCGGTAACGTCACTGCTACCGTGTGTTATCGTTTCACTCGCGTTTTCTATCCGCGCCTTTTCGTTTTTCTTTTTCCCATCGATACGATACGTGGGCTGAATCGACGACGGCCGATATCCAGGTCATCCGGACACGAACTCGACGACAGTGGCTATGTGCAGCTATTACGCTCGAACGAACCGTTGATCGTCGATGATCGACCGTGAGAATCATCGATAATGAAACTGTTTGGTGGCTATGTGACGGGTATGAGGCTGTAAGAAAGCCTTTCCATTGGAAGATAATGTGAGATCGATTCGTTTTTTGAGTCGTTCGACGACCAAATAATGGTGACGGTGGTCGCAATGCGACGAAAAGGGCATCGTAAAATTGGTAATGAAAACGATTGCCCGAAGATCTTGGCACTTTTCGCAGTGTGAACGAAACTGCATAGAACGTTACGAAATTCGTAAACGAAAGATTTGAATTTTTGTGTATTTAACCAACGAGTATATGCCCGTTTGATACATTGAAGATTTTTTTTACGAGGAAGGGGAGAAAAAACGAAGGGATCGACGCTTTGTTGTTGCAAGACGATCGATATTTTTGCGAATTATACGGTGTCATTTGAAATAGTTGGGAAATTAATAACGAAAAGTGAAAATTATTGAAATCGATATCGTGAATATCGAAGTAATATCGTTCCTTAAAACGTTCTTTCTTCGTTCGTTCTTAAAACACGCGTACGTCTCTATCGTTGATAACGATCGATAAATAAAATTAATCGAATTGAAAATGAAATTTTTTACAGTCAAGCGAACGCTCGATCCCGCGTTGAGAAAAATCGTAGGGTTGAGGAAGTGGAAAGGCAGAAATTATATTAACCGATTCAGCATCGAATATCTTTTAGACTGTGAGAAAAAGATCTCTCTTGTCAATTATCGATAATAGAAGTACATTTTTTTTATCTCTCTTACTTTCCTACATCGAATAATCGGACGCATTTTTTTTTGTTTTTTGAGGAGGAGGAGGAGGAGGAGGAGGGCGCTTACAATCCAGGCGCGATAACCGAGCTTCAACGTGCCAAAGCTGAGTGAAAGGGAGAGAGAGAGAGAGAGCGCGAGGAAGAGAAGTCTGATTATTAAAATCAACCTATCGACTGCCGCTTCGTTCAACGTGAAAGATCTGGTTAAGCAAAAAGTGAGAGGAAAGCAAAGGCAAAGGGACTCGGTCAGTGTCGTCGGTACTCTTTTCCATTATGTAGCCACGATCTTCAAAAGGATTAGAGACCTGCGGAACAGGGAAACTCGGTCAATGATATCGACGTCCGCGCGCGTCCGACAGCCAGCATGTTTAAAAAAGGTGGTTTATCGATGGTAATAAATCACGCAACTTGGCACCAATGCTACGAACCTCGAAGCTTTCAACGGATAACTAGCGATGGTATCAAGTTCGTTATATACTCGGAGATCTCTGTTTAAGGCTGTAGTTTAGACTGTTATCCAGATTTCTTGTTACATTTGCTACTTTTGCTACTACTTTGCTACTTTTGTTCGGAATTGTCGCATCTTTCGCCCTCGAGCGATTTTCGAGCTACGTATATACAAAATTCAGCATCTACGTATAAATCGGAATAAAATGTAAAACTCGCTAACGCTCGCTTTGTAGCGTTCGAATTCGTTTTTGGAAAATAAATTTCTCGCTGTCGTATGAAAATACATACGACTAAACGAGTAAAGATACGAAACTTTGTATATTCGAGCGCAATTAAATAGTAATAAAATAGTAAATGCTGTAATACTTAGAAGGACGTACAAATACTTTTCGTAGCCGTTGCAACAGTTGGTGGCTACAGTTACGCTGGCCAAGTATTGGAATTCGTTGTAGCTCTTAATGAGGATGAACCGAGAAATTATTATAATTATGCGAACGGAATACTGGCCGTGGTAAGGTGTTGACAGAGTAATTCCGACTCTGTTTCTGGAAATACGGATTCGAGGCGAGGGAATTCGAATCTGGTTATCGGTCGACCTTCTCTTTCTTTCTAATTAAATAATGAAATTTCGGAAACGATCCTCGAATCGGATCGATTCGACATCTCTGAACAATCTATTCGTTTATCCGTTTGCCCTCTGCTCGATATTTTGTACGCTCTTACAAAAAGTACTTACATTCTACGACATCGATACGAAGATAATATCTTGACTGGCTGATTTTAGTAAACGAGACGAAGCAAAGAAGAAACTAGAATTCAGAAATTAACAAACGTTCTTTTTCCTTTGCAAATGGTAAATCTACGATCTTCTTAGCGTAAATCGGTGGTTAAGTTGGTATTGTTCGTCGTTGAACATAGTAATCGTTTGTAACGTATCTAATACAGCGATCGATTTGAAAGAGGCAAAGAACGTAACAGAGCTACGGGGGAAGCTACGGTATCGACGTATTATCGGAAGGTTGCAGTGTGCAAAGTTTTCGCACACGACGAAAGTGTACGACGTGCTTTCTACGATTTTCTGTCGTTGCTGTGGCTTTGGTAGGAAAATGACGCTGTACACGTTAATATCTCGCGTATAATAAGACGGACGTTTTTTACCGGATCGGATTAAAGGTGAACATTTCGAGTAGAAGAAAGGTGCTGTTTCGAGCAATTACGAGATCGTGGAAACGGAAACGGAAACTGTGCATCGGTAAAGATGGCGGGAAAACTATTTAAAGGGGGAAATTAAAGAGGAAAGAGAAGAGAGAGTGGAAAGATGTTGTGCTTGGACATAAAGCTGGTGTCTCGTTTGCGAGGAGTCTCGTTGACGAGCGGCTCGTCGACGAACGTGTCGGCAGTCTCGTTGTCGGTGAGCTCGACCTCATCGACGACCGTCGGCATAGAGAAGAAGAATTTCTCGAGCAAGCGAAGCAAAGGGGGAAGGGAGAGTTGCGCTGGAAATGGGAATTTGGTGACGGAAAGCGACAGCGGCGAAGAGACGTTGCCTGCTTCTCGGACGATCCAGAGGAGCAGGTCGAGATCGGTTTGCGTGCCTGCCTTGTCGTCTGCTGCTCGTTGCGCGCATCTTCACCGACGATCCAGCCATCATGCGTACGTTTCTTTAAACATGGTCTATTATCGTTGTGTCGGAAAACGGCTGAGCGATATGCGAGTTTGCGATACGATATAGCAGTTATAACGCGTGTCGTATAGTAACGCGCGCTATTTTATATATTCGATATATTGGGTTTGCCGCTACGAAGCGTTCGAAGTAACCGGTTCGATGAAAACACGCATGAAAACACGCATGAAAACACGAAGAACGATTGGAAAGCGGAAAAACGCGAGGCGAAAATCTCGTTGCGGATAAATTCTCGTTGGAAACTTCCTTCGCTGCTCCGCTAACCGTTTATCATCGCTTACGATTCTACGCATCGCTATTGCATCGAATGAGACGGCGACGCGTATCGCTCGTATCGCTATACGAGTACGAACGTAATTCGCGCTGTGTCGAAGGTCATTGCTAGAATCGAGGTATATATATACCTTATCGTACGCTATGGCTAAGATCGTACACAGAGTTTAGGTCTAAAACTCCTAAAATACCCGCGAGAAGATACGAGGACAAACGGCAAAAGGCTGAAAAATTGTCCACTCCAGATACTATAGTTTATCCTTTGAATTTTCCTTACCTTTTCGGACCTAATAATTTCTCCGAGTTACCTGTTTCCATATTTTTAATTGTTTGTTCCTTTAGAGATACACGTCAACGACGATCGTATCGACGCGTAAACGCGACAAAGTCGGACGGATACGCAAAATTGGACGGATGTATTGGATAGAGCAGTGTTTAGGGGCTGGTTGTAGTTTGCTACTGGTTCGACGATCGCCAACCGATCGCGGTTATACGCTTTGGTAATCGATGAACCTTGCTATGGAGATTCACTCGCCACTCTGAATTCGACTAGAAACAAGAGAAACGACACTATTAGAGAAACTATTATTCGATGGTTCGGATATCGTGGAAAGTTTTAACGAGCACCGGCAAATCGTACAGCAGAATTATTTGGATAACTCGGATGAAAAATAATTGCGACCGAGTGTCTGCCGTAAAGAAAGAATTTCATCGGAAAACGTGTGGTTCGTTTCTTAGGGGCCTCGTTAACCCAGATTTTTCGCTGGGAAAGAAGCAATAAACACGGGCAGGAAGCTGGGCAAAAGAGACCGCGACCGTTTCTTCGTTTCGTCGTGGCCGCGTAGAACTTTAAACGCGTATTGTAATATCGTAGAACAGCTTTGATTGGAGATCGGCTGAAATTAGAAAACACCGTGTACGTCGTCTTTCGTGGTTTGTTTACATCCAAGAGCGCCTAGTAACAGCGACGCGAGAAAGGATAAGCAGCGTCAAAACAGTGGTACGGTTTCATATTTCAAGGAGTAGCAATCGAGAGGCCAGAGTATGTGAGCCAAAAAGTGTGTATGTGTGTGAGAGGACGAGAGCAAGAGCGAGCACGACCGGGCAGGAGTGTATTGGCGAAGATCAGAGCTAATTGAGTCGTCGAAGAGTAGAGTCGTTAGAGGTTTCGAGTCGTCGAAGAGTAGAGTCGTGAGAATTGATAGAGTTGTTAGAGAGAGAGTGTGTGTGTGTTAGATTCGTTGTGACGAGAGTGATCAAATAACTGTAAAGTTATTTGATATAGATACGAGTATTGCATTTAGTTTCCGTTAAATAAATATCGTTCTCTGTCCAATTTATATTTGTATATTCAATTTAATATTAATAAATTGTAAGTAATCGGAAAAAAAAATTTTCTATCCTTATTTTTCGATATTACAGTATGATATTTTCAGATGCAGCACGGATGCCATTTCGAGGCGGGGTGTCCTCTCCAGGCGATATTACGGCAGCGTGGAAATGGTGAGTTTGGAAAGCAGCGCGGTGGTCATTTGTATGGAGAGTGGGCGATTGAAAATCGACTTGATATAGATGTGCGCGCCGAGAGAATTTGGCAGTAACGCGTAATACGCGAGACATGGTACGCGAGACTATTTTTAAAATAGTTTTTCGTGCACGCGTTCCGAAAGGAAGAAAGGCGCGCGCAACGATAGCGCCGAGAAAGGGGACGGTCTATCTGTTTCTCGTCTCCTTTTCCTTTTTCCGTGTGTCGTCGGAGGAGATTCGCACGGTCTCGCTAACCTTAGTCTCTCGATATGGTGCGTTTCAGCTGCCACAAATGGAGCAAGACGGGTCCGACAATGGAAGAAGATTTCGAGTGGAGAACGGTGATTCGCCGGGCGAGAAAGAAGAAGTAAGAGATCGGTAATTATACGAATCCGTTTGCTTTTTAACTGGTTCTCTCAACTTGATAAAATTCCTTCTTCTTTGTTACGGCGGCATGTTAGTTTCAACGACGTACAAAATACTCGTTAACGCGTTGGAAATATTCGGAAGAACGAGCAAACTCGTAAATATCCAGAAACCGGATATGCCATATTGAAACCGGATATTGTTTAATTTTCATTTTTTATCGAGAAGCGAGTATCATCCATCCATCCGCGTACCATGGACGACTGATCGTCGTGGTGCTTTTCAACGAACCATATATAAGTTATCGTTAACGAATTGAGATAAGATCAGTGGGAGTACCGGTTTCGCAGATAATTCGATAAAACGATGCTGGAATGCGTTTACTTTGATTATTCGTGGACGATGCGCAACAAAGGTATTCGTCGCTGTAACTGAGTATGTAAATGGTTTCTAAAAGGCACTTGTTTATTAGCGATCCTAATTCGTTCGATGTAATGCGATGTAATTCTGTACAGTTAGATAATTAATTAGTAAGGTAGAAATTAGGCATGAAACACGCGATATTCCTGCTTTCCGCTTTCCACTTGCGCCGCTTCTTTCCCCTCGTTTAACAGAAAATTTGATTACGTCCGTGGCGAAACTGATTTTGCACGTGTGCAGATGTTCGGATCACCGAGTACGCCGATATTGGAAAATCCAGAGTACCAAACGCGCTGGTACTTCAAATACTTTCTCGGAAAACATGAGTAAAGAACATGCTGTTATGTTATACGAGTCTTTTAGAGTATCAGTGTACGTATATTCGATATACATGTACAGGATAAGAGGAACGACGGATGAACAATATCCTATTCAAGCGTTTTTCAAGCAATATCCTATTCTTTTATTTTGGATTTAGCTCGATCCGTTCTCGTCCGACAGTCTTTTACGTTTATTATCGTAAAAAATTCGTTATCCGTATAATTTCTTACTTTACTTACTTACTTACTTACTTACTTATACGTATATCGAAAATATTTGTCACTCGATGAAAAATTGGTTTACAGTGCATCAAAATTACGTTGCCGCGGACCAAGAAAGGAATCCCTTGTTTCTATCGGTGGTGACGAGCGAAGTCAGCGATCAAAGCGTGCCGCATTACAGAGTTATTTTATGGAGAAAAATTGTGAGTATCCGCCTGTACCTCTACGTACCTCTACGACAACTACTGCAACTTGTCAGATACTTTTCTATTCGAAATGAACGATGATTTGATCGAAACGAATGAAAAAATAAAACGTAAACGTAAATATCGGCGATAAGACGATAAAAGTAAATTATAGAAAATAAGAAAGACTAAATTTACCGCGGAGCTGACCGTTTCCAACATCGTACTTTGACGAACGATATGTTTTTCGTGTACCGGGTTTCGCGTACAGCTGATGGCGTTTCGTCGTTTTAAAGATTATTCGATGGACGAGTAACGAACGAATCGCGGAATAAATTGACGATCCCGTTGTGCAATTATCTTGGACAGAAATCGAAAGCGATAAAAAGTTAGGCGTCGGTACGCTTGCTACGAATGAATTTCTAAAAGCAGATTTCTACGTGAAAAATGCCAACGCACTTGCACGCTATACCCATGTATAGTTATATATAGAAGAAGTATCGGCACATAGCCTTATCTCGCAACGAAGGATACCGTTATCTACTTATCGCGTTCTCCGCGTTTCATTTTCATAGAACGAAACGCACGAAAGTCTACCGCTAAATGCTAGAGAATCGAACGTTCTTGCGAATCTCTCAAGAATCGATTGATTAGTAGGTGAACGGTAGAACGAACCGTTTTATTACTAAACAGTGTCGATACTGTGACTTTTTATAGCCACACTTTTTCTTCGGATGTTATTACGTATTAAAAGACACTATGTAAGAGAAAGGCGAGGCAAAAAAAAGTTTACAGCGATCGATGAATGAAAGAGTAACGAATTTAGGGCGCACAGAAGATATCGCTGCCATACTCTGCGAACAAAACGATGACGATCAGGCAGATCTTGAGGTACGGACTTGCTTACTGCTCGTTGATTGCTAATTTTCTTCGGTTAAATTAAAATTAAGTCAAGTTGAAGTAACTAATTGGTAAAATTTCAGCAATTTCTTTGGTCTTGAGAAACTCGATAAGGCTCCGCGCGAGGTTTTCAAAAGGTAAGTGGCCAATCCTGTGATTAACTTAATAAGAAACAGCTTTTCCGTCTTTATTTCTACAAGTGTGTGTGTGTGGGGGAAAACGGCAGAAACCGTACGAAATTGCGAGAAACTGTAGGAAATCGTAAGAAGGAGACGGTGGAGTTGAACTTTTGGAAATTTTTGCATCGCAGGATCTGCTGTTGCTGGAAGAGCAAGAGGGTTCCGTCAACTTCAAGTTTGGTGTGATATACGCGAAGAAAGGGCAAACGACCGACGACGAAATGCTATCCAACGGTAAGCGGAGGAAAAGTTTCGATTGAAATTTAACCAAGACGAATCGACCAACCCTTGAAACTTGGACGACTATGCGGAAGAACGGCGGTCGCTTTCGCTTAAAGCGTACGTTCCACCTATTACGACCGTTTTAACCGTTTCGATCGTTTCAAGCATTTTAACCGTCGTACGAAAAAGTAGCTTCTCGCGAGTCTATAGCACTGTTACACGAGCAATTTTTCACCGCCTTGTATCCGTTTCATAGCGAGTTTCAAGTTTTAGAAAAATACGATTCCAACGTTGATTCGTAATTCGTCTCGATACGCGATCTGTTCGCTCGGTTTACAGAGAAGGGTAGTCCAGATTTTGACAAGTTCCTGGAAATTGTGGGCGAGAGGATAGAACTGAAGAATTGGGACAAGTATCGAGGTGGTTTAGACGTAAAAGGTACCGTTCTTATTTCCGTTTCTATGTAGTTAGTAGGTGGTAGCTATGGTTTGAAAATATGGTCGACGGTAAGGTAAACGCTAGTTTTTCATGTTCGTTTGTCGTCGTTGTTATTTTTTCTTCGTGTTGTATTTTTTTCGAGTTTCTTCTTCAAAGTGCGAACTCTCTCTGAACGTTTGCAGGCGACATGACTGGCAACGAGAGTTATTATACGGTGTACGCGGGACACGAAGTGATGTACCATGTGAGTACGATGCTTCCCTATTCGAAGGACAACCCGCAACAATTGGAGAGAAAGCGACACATCGGTAACGATATCGTTAACATCATTTACACGGATGACTCGAACGCCATAGACACTTTCAACCCAAACTGCATCAAAAGTCAATTTACCCGTAAGTCGATACGCCATTTAGCTACATTTTTTCGATCTAGGCTGAGTTTCTAATATCATTTTTAATCGATCGGTAAGATAAGGAGGAAAGAACAAAGTAAGATAAAAATATAAATACGTCTATCCGTGTAGGCAAGAGCTGCGATCTTTTCGGATATAACCTATATAACCGCGATATAACCGAATCGTGTGGAGAAATGTTTCGAACGAGAGCGAAACGATTGGTTTCGAGGTCGAGGGAGACGTTAGTCGACGTAATTGTCATTTTGACGAGCTAATGCCTGGTCGCAGCTCCTAAGAATCCCGTAATATAACGACGGTTACATAACGATATACCGTAGACGGTACCATTTTTACCGTAAATAACCTGACCCACCGACCGGCCGGCTGCAAAGCCGCAGACCTGTTTGTCGGTTCTGCTACAACGGGCGATGCGCGGCGCAAATTTGCAACTGCTGGTCGACGAGTTCGCACCTTTGCGAACAATGTGTCGGCCCATTCTCGCAAATACACGCCACTTTTGCGGAGAAAATTCTTTCTTCCAACGTCTTCTTTCACCATCTTCTTGTATATTTTCCTAAGGATAAACAAGATCGTTAATTCGACGTTCACGCGATACATTTACAAATACAGACGTGTTTGCCGTGGTATCGGCCGAAGAAAACGGCAAAGGATGGCGCGTGGCCATTTACTGCGACGAAAACGTTCCTCTGTTTGGCCCGAGCCTTCCATGCCCGCCTGTGTTCGAGGACCCGTACACCCTGCGAGAATTTCTTCTCGTCAAGTTAATAAACGG
Organism: Bombus vancouverensis nearcticus; assembly: GCF_051014615.1. Taxonomy (NCBI): domain Eukaryota; kingdom Metazoa; phylum Arthropoda; class Insecta; order Hymenoptera; family Apidae; genus Bombus; species Bombus vancouverensis. The sequence continues at coordinate 801,373 of NW_027468924.1, read as the reverse complement.
CGAGAAAGCCACGTTCAACACGCCAACGTTCGCTCAAAAAAGGGAAAGGACCCTGGACGCTCTTCTTCGGGATATGTATCAAGAACACTCGCAGGAGAGCAAGAGCAACGTAAGTCTAATCGATCAATCATATTTATATGCATTTCCTCTCGCTTTTAGATCCTTCTTTGATAAAGTTGCTCTTACTTCAGACAGTATTATCGGCACCTGTGTACTCGTTGTTATCCAGTATCGAACATCTCTGTATTTATACGTGCTTGCGGTATTATCCGTTGTTATTAATAAAACACGGTTTTGCTGTTATTTGTTCGAGTAATGCGTTTCGATTCGTTCGTTATCGCATCTATAATATTCTTCGTGTTGAAAATTCGTCAGACGACTTGTAGCTAGAAAGCCAAATTAGGGAAATCCGAATTAGAAGGCATGTAAGAAATACTAGAATACTTTGGATAAAATGCTGAAAGATTCGGTCAAGCTGCCTTTAATTAGTACGCTGTTTGTAATTGCAATCGCGAGTATTTATCAGGAGTATTTATCGCGAATTCGTTCGTCTACACGGATAAAACTACTCGAAATACAATATTTACACAAGCTTCGACGCGTTTTCTTGTACGTAGGCGTTATTCGACCAAAGCTATCGCACGATAACGAGTACGTAAAAGATGATACAACGTGAATTCTGGCTTCGAGCGTCTCTTTTAATAGCGCGTTGCCGTTTTTTGCGTTGCGACATTTCGTCGACGACGTCTCGAACAACGCGCTATCGGAGAACGCGATCGGAGCACGGACAAGCGATAAAATGATCGTGAAAACGGTAAATTGCCACTTTTCTCCGCCTTTGCACGAATTTCCGAACCGCCCGCGTCGCCTGGCGAGCAACGAAAACTGTACTAGCTGTATGTATTAGCTGTTGGCGGCACACCCTCCCTGTAGAAAGGAAAATCGATGAAATTTTCGCAGAGTATGTTAAACCGACGAGCATTGTCGGATGTCGTGGAGGCTCCAGGTCGACGTCGCGAGGAGACCCGTGCCGTGGAGATGGTGCGCGTCGGACAGGCCCTGAAACTCGAAGCGATCGTCAGAGGTTTGGCGCCAACTTCCTTGGCCACTGCTGGTCCTTTGAAGCCTAGACCGTGGGAGCCGAGGTGTATCTATCCGGATTTCCCGCACGAAGTCGTATGCGGCGACGTTTGGCTGGATAACAAGCTGATCTTGGCTACCGAGAATGGAACTTTTCTGATCGAAGGTGAATCGAGCATTATCAAAGCCTTATTTTACCATTACAGGGAATATTTTCGAAAATACGTCTTCTCTTACAAATTGTACGAAACTGTACAATCAGAAAATTGATTTATTTATTAAGCGAAAACCTCGTTAGCATAAAGGAAGGAAGGAAAGAAAGAAAGAAGATGACGCGTGTATGAAATAACAATATGAAATATATGAAATAATAAAATATATAAAAGGAGAGCACGCTTTCCTTCGTCGAGGACAGAGAAAACCGATGCTCTCTCTCTCTCTCTCTCTCTCTCTCTGTTCCTAACTACGAAATTACAAAACGCAAGAACCTTCCAATGCATTTTCTGTTTCAGACAGTTTATCGCACAGACTGATCTTCGACGAGTCCGTGCAAATTAAACAGCTAGACGTGGTCGAGCAACACGGAATATTGTTGTTTCGAGCCGGTGACAAAGGCAAAGATAACAACGTGTACGTTTTTCGTCTAAGAGAATTCGAGAATAGCACGACGAGTAGGTCTGCCGAAATTGCAAACGATCGTGAAGACGATCAAGAGTGCGAAGACAATGGCGACGAGGACGATGCGGACGACGACGGCGACGAAAGCGAAGAAAACGATTGCGACAATTTCACGCGAGCCACTACAAAATTTAAGCCCTTGATTCGTCGTACTCGTGTTCGTGTTCGTCCCTTGACTGTTAGAGGACGAGCGCATATAAAGGAAAGAAGACTACCTAGAACTCGGGGCTGCCATTTATACACCGTTACTATGCCTGGTGGCTCTCATTTGCGCATGGTATGTACCGAACAAGAGAAAAGGAAAAAGGAGAGAGAAAAAGAATAGACGACAGTGGCTTTTCAAATTTTTCCCAAGAATTGAAATTGTCGAGTGGAGAGAGTTGATCGTTTCGTACGAGCAACTTTTATATACATTTTTCCTCTTATTTCGATTTATCGTTTTAACCGAACGTACGCAGTACGTAGCGCGTATGTTTATAAAATAGACTGTATTTGGACAATCGACTCGAGACGACGAAAAACGTTGCTGTCAAGGAAAGGTCAGTGGCGGCTTAATTTTTCGAGTTGTCGACAATTTACGTAATTTCTCGAGTAAAAACCGCTGTACAGATGTAACTCGCGTGGATCGGCTGACGCAAAGCAATCGTGTTTGTAACGTGTAAACAGACGCGAAAAACGATCGTTGCTTCGCGTTGCTGAAATATTTAAAGAAATTATTTTCGAATTAGCGCTTATACTTGGAATCGATTCTTCTTATGTAATTTTGCTTATTTAAGCTTTGTTTGCACATGGAAGCTACATCCGCTACACTGCTGCGTATATTTATATCCGATAAATATATCCGATATATATTGATTAAAAGCTCGATAATTTACGATCTTGCTGTCGAAGCTTTGGCTGTTCGTATAAAGATGAGTTTTTCTTTGTTTTTTAACGTAATACGCGTATTGGGATCGCAAAAGCTTGAAAATCGCTTGGAACACGATTCGAAGCTGAAAATATCTGGATCGTATGGCGAGTAGTAAGTCGCGAAAGTTTAAATGTGTTTCGTAGGCGAGTGTTTTCCATTGCTTTTGTCGAAACAGCGTATCATCGGACTCGGAATTGTCGTAAAAATACTAAAAGATTCCAGACTCCGATCGAATTCGAATCGTCTGCCAATTTATCTGATATATATATATATATATATATATATATATATATATATATATATATATATATATTCTATCAGGATTCCAAGATTTTCGGATCGCGTCGCTAAACATAGTATAGTATAGTATAGGTGCGTGTACGATGTATCAATGGCGATGGCATCGAGACCCTAGAATCTACCGGACAGAGTAAAAAGCAAATTTATCTAATCTTCCATTTGTCTAATAATTACTTGAACTACTCGTACGATAGTTATGTATATTTTTGTTAGTAGTAGTTTTGTTCGAGTAAATTATAAATATAGGAATTATAAATATAGGAAATATAGGAATAAATATAGGACGATAATAGAGAAATTCAGATTACCTTGGTAATTCGGATATCGTTTTTTATTTTATTTAGTGCGTAGCGGTCGGCCGACGTTTGATAGTTTTCCAATGGAAACATAGCGCCGCGTGGACCGCATGGTGTTCCGCTACGGACACAGACACCGTGGAAGGATTTTTGCATTTGAAGGAGTTGAACGCCAGCGAATCTCCGACGTTGGTAACGATAGTAGAAAATACAGATTCGAACAACGAATGGACGCTTTGCTGCGGTGTCCGACATCATTTTGAATTGATCTCAGCTTCTGGAAGCACGAGAATTCTTCACATCGAGGGAACACCGAAACCACACGTGGTAGCTGCTTTGGATCTCTGCGAAGACGAAGAACCCGAATTGTTACTCTGCTACAACAGTACGTATTTATATATGTATATAGTATAGAGGTTGGAGCAAACGCACCGCTATACGCTAAACCGATCGAACGTATCAAAGTCGTAAAGTAAAGTAAAAAACGTAAAGGTTCTTTGGCCTGTTGTACTTACTGTAGTATACTCGACGAAAGAGCGACGTAATACGAAAGTACAGTTGAAAATTGTAAACAGCCGAATAAAGGTGAAAAATGTAAATTTAAAGGTAGACAAAATTTAAAGATAGAAGGTCGTCGTTCGATTTCAACGATACGTCGTGCCTACGTATATCGATCTAGCTAAAAGTCGAATAAGAAGCGAAATGGGAAACCGAAGAATTTAATAAATATAATAAACGGTAGAATTATGGTTAAACGGAGGAAGAATTGGTGGCAGCGATGCAACAACGACGTGGTCGATCGATACTCGCTTACCTGCCTTTCTTACCTCAGATACGTGTCACTTTCAAAAACTCTTAGAAGAGAATACCGTAGCAACGGAATTCGATTTCAACTGGAATTCCGTTCCTGCGGCAATAGGTAACGTATCTTTGCATCTTTACGTTTCGTCGTTCTTTATTTTTCGATAATCCTTCGTGTCCCGATACAAACTTTCAGCCTGTGCCTTTCCCTACGTGATCGCCTTTACCAACGACACCATGGAGATACGATTGATAATCAATGGAAATTTGGTGCACACGATCGCCATGCCAAACCTGAATCTAATCACTTCGAAGCAAGACATCTTCTTCGCCACAACGGCTCCGGAATTTCTGCCTGGAAAATGCGAAAGAATTCGCCTGGACTCGAAACCCATGGACAAGGAAGAACCGGTTTCCAGTCCGCCTCCTTTCCCCCAATCTTCTACGTCTCGATCCAATCAGCAAAGTACGTGTCCGTCTTCTCCAAACCGATCGTCATTTTCTACTTATTCTACTTATTCTACATTTATCCTAATAGGATAATTTATTTTATTTATTTATTTATTTATTTATTTATCTATTTATTTATTTAGAACGATATCTATACGGTATATATATATAAAATACGCTTGCAGCGATAAACACGTTTACGCGCCAACACTGTGCCAACAACTTGCTAAATCGAAAAGTCTAGAAAACCATGACGTACTATATCTGGCGTTATAGTATAGTATAGTAGCTAACGTTGATACGAGTAGGAAATCGATATAATCGAGAATAATTGTCTTTTGCTTTCTATAGACAGTCAGGGCGACTGGAAGCCGATAAGAATCTACCAAATACCGTTGCAAACGTTATCGAGAAGTAGCTTGTCAACGTGCTCGCAACGACGCTGTCCCAGCCCTGCCGAGCCAGAAATCATCTCGGCGCCGCCGACCAGCGACAAGAGTTTCCTCAGCGTTGAGCCTCACAGAGCGTTGAGCAGATCGTGTAGCAGCAGTCCAGCGCCATCGCCGACCAACGTGCTTCCGCCTCGACTCAGAAAATAGGCTGGATCGTTAGCGATCGCTAGCGACACTCGCTCCTTACTAAGTTAATCCCGTAACCTTTTCCATATCTAACCGATGAAAAATGCGCCATTTTCTTTTTAACGCGTTTCTTAATCGTTTCTTAGCTGTATAACGATAGATGTTTTTCCAATACTCTACGTCTTACGTTGTTGCTGCGTTTAGTAACTTACGTTTAAGTTACGATAAAGCGTAAAACGCAAGATAGGAAAAGCACGTGTCTTCGTAAATACGAAAATGTGATTTCTATTAGTACAAAAAGTTACATGGTTGATCGAGCGTGCCTGCTATTTATTAATAACGTCGTTGGTAATAATCGTCGTTGATTGGTTGCGAGTGCATGAGCGCCGACGGGTGAAACAAAATTTCCTTTAAACTCGAGCTTCGCGCACAACGTATAAACGACCTTCCTTCCGACAGATCGCAACTGCGATCACCTGAAGCTCGTGCCTCGATCCAATTGTAAAAGCGACGACGGATCGTGCACGATTCGGTGCGTTTCATCTGTAGCTAGAATTTACTGCCGTTGCAAAGAGCAATCGAGATAAAATACACGTACGCGCGCCGTTTCTTTCTCTTCTTTTACAATTAGACCGTTTAATTAACAGTTTTACAATTTTTATGCGAACCTGACTTTGTCCGCGTTAGCGTTTATTCGAACGTTGATCGAACCCAGATCAAATTTATGTTTCTATCGCGTTGGAAAAATGTTAGAGAAAGAGTTGGAAAAGTATCGGACGGCGGATATTTATGCATTTGTGAGAGATTTAGAATCGCGGAGATACGCAGCATGGGTAGGAGTGAGCGACAGGCAGAAATATTACAAATGCCAAAAGTAAGTGCAAGTTAGAACGTGCCATTTTTGTTTTTCCTCGTTTCGCCTAAAATATCTAGTCGTGTATATTATAATTATAGACGTATATACAGTATAATTTCCAAACAGTCTATACGATATGATTGCGACGTATCTTGAGAAATGAAAAAATGCCGGATAGCTTGTTTCGATCAAGGAGAGAGCGATACGACGCTTGTTGTAATTTAGCCACGTTCCTACAAAATTCACGCTTCGCGAGATACGTACAAGCACACACAAGCGTCCATCGATTCGATTCAACGTACGGAGAACGAAACGTACGTAAGTGTAGGAATTACTCTACAAACTGGTTTCTATATCATAAACGTAAACAACGAAAAAATATGTTTTTTAAATAAACCTATACGAACGTATTTGTTTTAACGACGTAGTATCCGAGGAAATAATTACACAGAGTGTCCCGTTTCAAGTTTCGCAGACTATAGCTATATTTGTCGTTATTCGTCAAACTATAGAAGCACAAAGCTTATCGGCTGTTTCAGTTTCTATGAAATTACGTCTACGACGCGATTTCGTTCGCTGCTCGTGAAAGAAGCGTTGATCTTGATAAGTTCTTGTCGCAAATACGAAAAATCACTCTATACCTATATAATAATAATAATAATACTAATAATAATAACAATAACAATAGCAATGATAATAATAGGTAGAAGAATGTTTAGTACGAGACAAGGCACCGGATAAAAAGATGCCCCGATAGTACTAGCACGATGGTAATAAATAATAAATAATAACTAATAAATAATAAATAAAAGTAGAAACTGAAAAGAGAATGATACGAAATTTTACGTATAGTTGGATCTGATCGTAAAAAGTACGTGTAAAGGACTCGTGTAAATCGGTATATATGATAAATAGTACGTACAGTGTATTTTGACGGGTATTATATCTCGTAACATACAACAAGTTTGATTATTCTGTTAATGTTAGAACGTTAAAGCGTTATCTTAACGACAAAGTCGAAGAGTCTGCATAAATATCCGCAGTCCACGTGTTACTTTTATTCCTTTCTCGTCTTATTCGTATTTACTCGGCTTTAAATTTCGATCAAGGGTTATTTAAAAGCTGAACTCTTTACGGAGAACTGGAAAAATCAAAATGATATACGCGATCTAATTTAGCCGCTTTACGAGAATTATTTTACCGACTTATCAACTCGAGCGAACGAACAATAAAGAGCAAAGGATTCTCGTCGCTTTCAAAGGTTTTCCAAGGTCTACGCGCGAGTTGTACCAAGTTTTACGATTACTTTTACGCAATTCGTAGATAACTTATACGTCGATGGTCTCGTTCGATGGTTGTCGTGACGAATTACCTCTGCCGATAATTACAACAGGTACGATAGGAGCCACGGTTAATACGTAAAAGGATAATTAAAGAAAATGTACGCCGTTAAATCGCCTAGCGATTTCTATATGTATGTATTTACCGCAAATAAAAGGAAGATGATAACCTATTAAACGTTCATATTTAAACAGGAATTTGCTAATTATGCGATCCGATCGAACAACTTTTCTTCTGTAAGTAATTTTTCATTCGGACGGTATATGTATATTTGTCGTACAGTCGACCGACTGTCGAATCGAAGATGGACTCGTCGAATTATTATTATTGCAAACCGTATTGCCGACTGCATATTTATCTGGTTCAGCCTACGCTATGTTTATTTATTTATACGATATTAAAAATGATTATCGCGTTGATAAGTTTAAGATTAAGCTAGGTTGGCCTATGTGCGTCAAATGTACATAATCTGTCGTGGCATAAAAATGTATTCGATGAATTTGATCCAAGCTTTTTACTACTTTACTCATATTTCTCTGTCGCTAACGTAATACGTCAGAGTCAGAGGAGGACGAAGTAAGGCCGAGCCCTTATATACGTAGTATTATATGTACACGTACATTGTATCGTGTTTAACGCGTTTTAACACAGTTAAAATTCATTTCCTCGGAGACGTATCTTAACATCCTCTCTTTTTTTTTTTTTTATGACACTCTTCTTTTTCATCCTTGTGACGTAATTGGATTTGATTATAGAGCAATTTTAATGTTTTAATGTTTAATCTTTTAATGTTTCGAATGTTTTCAAATGTAATATTCCAATATAGATATAGATATATACACGCACAATTGGTACATTAACAGTGTTTGGTTACGCATCGCACCGATCCGTGGAAAGGACCTGGTTTTATTATTATTGCCGCGTTACAAGTGGTACTCGTATTGCTGAGCGCGATGCCGGGCGCATCGTAAAACTGCTACAGGCCTCGAGGAATCTTTCTCGGACCGTACTCCAGCGGAGGGAGTTTCTTCGACGGCGAGGACAGTCTTCGTCTACCCTCGTTAACGGACGATCATCGCTCGGAAGCAGTTGATCGTTGCTATCAAACACGCGTTCTAGTCACGGAAAGCTGTCTATAATCATCTTATCGTATACGCCTATTTTCTACCTTTCGTCTACAGCGCTTCTAAACTTGCTAACTGGACGCCTGTTTCTGACAGTGTGCGCGGAATCTTGTCGCAACGGAAAACGTCCTTTTGCTCCAGTCTGTCTCGTATCGACCACCGATCACCGACCACCGACCAGCTGACGCCGATACATCACAACGCATATTGAAAATTTATTCAAATCCACGCACTCGCGTATTTCATCGTCCATCTCCGCTTAAAAAATGTACAGGTGAATTTTTTTACATTTGCTCAGACGATTAACTCCTTCAAAAAACTATATTACATTGTATTCTGTATCGTTAGTTTTTTTTCCATATACGTATAAATAATCTTCTTCGCGAAAACCACTGAAAATAATCTGAAAATGTTATTCTCACGAAACTTTTCTCTTAGTAAATTCGTCGATGAATTTGTCGAATCTTTCCGTTCTCTCCGATCTCAATGTATTTTTTTCATATGCTGTAAAACTCGACATTTTTCTATTACAATCAATTTTCTGTTTTCTATTGTGTCTATTACGATCAGTTGAATATTCGCATGTAAGAAAATGTTCTCTTCGATAATTTTATTTTTTCGATTTAGCACCAGTTTCTTCTCGATTCTCGTATTTTTATAAAATGATTTCTAATCGTCAATTTCACCGATTGCACAACGATTGTTTACATAAACAAAACCAACAAAATTGTACATATACGAAAAGATACGTAGTTCAAGGTAAATGTTGAACTTTCATCTATACATATTTTATAAAGAATTGCTGAAAGTCTGAAAAATCCGCTCTCGTAAATCTATAAAATTTCAAATACTCTTCAAATACTTTCGCAACCCTGCCTAGATTAATTTATTTCCTTTTTCTCTTTCCTAATATTTATACACCTTTCGTGCTTCGGTTATAATCGCTTAAAGGAAAACGATCGGTTCGATATGATCGTGACGAGTGGAAAGGGCTGGCTCACGTTTCCTGAAACGCGTTTAAACGGGTTCAAATCAAACGCATTCCGGGACTTTTTTGCCACACCGCACCGTCGAGAATTATAGATGCCAATCGCTGTCAAGCGGAGCTAAAGGAAAATGCTTTGGAGACCCCGGTCAGTCTCGAGCGTTGAACTATGATCATTTACGTTTACCTGACTTATATGCCACTATCAGCCGAGTCTTATAATAATAATTGTCCGCGTTCTTTCCTCTAATTTATCTGACATTAACGTACAAAGACTAAAATCCCGTCTTATTTTCCAGATTCGTGACGACATTCAACGGGTTTTCGGAAGATAGACGAAAAGAATTTTAACAAAAACCATTAATTATAATAGCGATTGCACAATTTCACAGAAGAAATATTAGTTTCCCTATTGATCTATCGATACACTTTAATTTAACGAACTTTCATGTCAAACATTAGATTCGATTTAATCGTTCAAGTCGAACCGTAATTAATAACACTAAATATAATCCAGCCAATGGTTTATTCGCGCCAGTAGCAAAACAATCATTTTCTCTAATTAAAACACCTTGTTTCTCTACAAAATCCCATACAATCATTTCTGTACAATTTATTTAATATTGCGCCGCAATCTACTTGTCGAATGGAATCTAATTCATTTCAATTGTTATGAAATTTTTTTATTACTTTCTATACTTCGAGCTTGTCAAGTTTTACTGATTTACTTTAAATTAATAACTAGCGATATTACTAACAATTTAATTAAATTAATAACGCTAGAATCATTTTTTTGCAATCGGTAAAATAAGTTTTCCCCGACACTTGATTAACGCCGAATTCAATATCGTAATCGAACTCTAATATAATACTGTAATATCAGCGAAATTCGTTTTAACCTCGTTGTTCACTATTCACAGACTATTTTGATATTTTTTCATATTTTCTAATTATTTCCTATATCTCTATACCAAATAATAATGAGCGAAGAACAAGTACATCAAATTAACGAAATATTTCATAAATGCTAATTGACGTAATGAAATATACGTAATAAAACAATACGATATAACATATATACAATAATAACAACAACAACAACAACAACAACAACAACAATGATAATAATAGTAGTAGTAATAATGATAATAATAATAATAATGGACGAATAAGTAAAATAAAATGTTCGAATCTCGTAACTAAAATACCTATGAAAAACATTGTGCACAAAATAAAATCGATCGATTTCGTTGATCAATCAGTCTGTGAATAAAATTTTAATTAATTGTAAAAAATCATGAAATACAACGGTAATTACTAGACTGCGGATTTTCATGAGTTTATAGAAAGTTTGAGAGTGCAGGATTTGAGAAGATAAAATACAAATAATATAAAAAAATATGTAAAACGTGCAGGGTGCGGTGCTTTCTACAATACTTGGTAGGCACAAAACAATTTTCTATCGAGGTTCTACCTTTTTTAACTATGTTCTCAAAAATGATAGACTGCATACTTAGTTGATTGCAAATCTACACCTATACCTTCCATATTCTTGCAAAGATCGACTTGTGTTTCTCTAACTTGTTCTATTCCACTAAAATCACAGGATAAACGATAACAAACCGGGTACACGTAATACTCTATTAGAAAATAAACGATGCATTATGACGAACCATGTGTTCGATCTACTAGCGAGATTTCGGTTAGATCAAGTTGCGCGTCCGCCATATTGAAATCCTGCTTCCGTGTAACGTTTCGGTTGTTTTGCACGTTCCTCGATTAAAATTACCCCAAAAATCGACTCTAAAGATTATCTCGCTATAACCTATCTAATAAATAATACGACTGTTTAGTAAGATATTCGGAGAGGTAAAATAAAAGGTATCGATTTACCAGTTATAATTAAATAGGTTATTCGTCGTATAAATCTGTACTAACATTGATAATCTAAAACGTTTTACAATCATTCTTTAAGTTGCTTCGATTATCGATGGATCAAAGTATTCTAAAAAAAGAACATCCTAAATAAGATAAGGTTTTCTTAACATTTATATAATTAATCTGTAATTTTTCCTTCGTTACTTAACAATTAAATTCTATTATAGCAATAGAAGTTAAGTTCAAGCGTTTAACATGTTTCTCCAACTAGTCTTTACGATTGTACCACTGATTATAATAAAAAAAGTTACGTTTAAACATATTTATGCTCAATGATTATTACGAGCTGTTACGTTTTATCTTATACCTTATCAGTCCACTTTAACGAACGTACCTGTAGATACACTCGATGAAACGCCGAATGGAGCAATTTCTGAAATTTCTTTTCTTTGGTGTCCATTTCTCGAGTATCGTTTCAAATCAATTTCGTGTAGAATCGCTCGCTATATGCATTATGTACATTGATACACACGTCCATCTGGTGGCAATGCACTGTACTACCGGCTGCTGGCTCGGAGCACCAGCGTAGAAAGAGAAAAAGAGAGAAAGAGAGACACAGGTACGAGACGAGCTTGTGGTGCGAGGTAGCCACCAGTCAACAGCGGAGACGGAGACGGAGAGTCCGAGGTAGCCCGTGGCTGTAGCTGCCCGTGGCTCGTTGTAACGTGACGCGAAGGTGTGCCAAGCTCTTTCGCTTGCCTGTTTCTTCGTCCGAAGACGCCCGATCGTACGTCTACCATAGTGTCGCGTATCGAAAGTGTCGGTAGTAGTGTTGTGATCTATTGGCCTGTCTGTCCTCGTGTGCTAGCCGAAAAAACTATACCAGCCGAGCCGTACATCATCGCGGAAAACTGTCAAGAGTGTTGTGTGATCTCAGACGCTGGCTTCAAACGCGAACGCTTACGGGCAATCTTCATCGCGATCGTAGGGTTGCACGAAACATAAGGTAAGTGTAGGATACGCGGAAGTGTATCGGAAGTGAAGGTAAAGTCGAAAATTACTTCGGTCGGTTACTCGAACGTTGCGCGTACAGAGATTATGTTTCCCGATGACCCCTCGACTCCCGCCTCCTTCTCCTCGTTATCCCCTTTCCTTTCGTCGGTCTCTTCTTCTCTCCTCTTTTACTTTACCCTTCTTCCACGTCTCGCCCTTCATTTCGCATTTCGCCTTATTTTTTCCCTGACAAACGTGTTCTTTCGCCGATTTAAAATCGCTTTAAGGGCATCACCGCAATTTTGGTAGGACGATATCCTAGCGACGCAGTGAATTTCGATCGCAGATCGATCGATTACCGATTTCGCGCATTCTCTCTCTCTCTCTCTCTCCTTCTCTCTCCCTATCTATCTATCTATCTATCTATCTATCTATCTATCTATCTATCTGTCTTTCTATCTATCTATCTATCTATCTATCTATTTATCTATCTATCTATCTATCTATCCATCCATCCATCCATCCATCCATCTATCTATCTATGTATCTACCTACCTATCTATCTGTCTGCCTATCTCTAACTATCTATCTCTCTCCGTCTCTCCCTTTTGTCTCTTCACGTCCTTTTCCTCTTTCTCTTTCTCGACCGCGAATGCACTCGCGAATGCACTCGACACGCACGTTCTCACACACCGACGTGTTCCGTTTCTTTCCTGCGAGACTGTGTCGTAGCCTTTCTCGTGGTAACGAGTTTCGTAACTTCCCTCGATACAAAAGTCACGAACTATCAGCTGTCAGCCTCCGTGTTTGTACCACCTGTCCTAGAGTCGATTATCCGCCTCTCCTTCCCTTTTATACTTTATACATCACAATTCTATCCCTTTTTACTCCGCTCTGTATATTAATCCATGGGACGGAATTGTTGACACAAAATTTTCATGATTCCGCGACTTTCGTCCGCGACAGAAGAACGAGAACGTGATATAGCCGCGTGTCTACGAACGGGGCGAAGTAATCGGAGCAGCAAGAGAGGCTAACCGAGTTGAACAGTCATGATATTTCGGCGCGCAGGCTTTCTGGCATGACGGCGTGACCGGTCTTGAGCCCCTCTGCGCTCCCCTCTTGCACTCTGCACCTCTATCCCCACCTCCCCGGGGTAATGCACGATGCACAGTGCGGATCAGTGCTCCTTAACGCGAGATTCTTGTGGCTGAAGGTTTTCTTCTATCGCGCGCGCGCGCGCACGCTGACTTCTTTCTCTCGCAATGCGCTGTATATGGACGTTTCGTGTTCTAAGTGAATCCGTCAAGCCAAGAAGACGAGTTATCGAGCTCCAGTTCGATCTCTAACTCGTCTACGAAACCACTATGTTGACTCGTCGACGCTCGACACCTTTATGTGTTTAAAGATCGACATGGAAATTGGAATTCACCATCTCATGATGCAATTTGGTGACTTCTGTATGTGAAACGGAGCTATCGAATTCCAGCCCATGCTTGTCTACGCATCCACTTTGTTATTATGTCGTTATAGATGTTTAACGTCTTTATGCGTTTAAACAACTACAGAAAAATTCGAATTTCGAACGTTGGAAAAATTCGAACGTTGGAGATTCTAGTATGTGGAAAGAAGGATCGTCGTGGAATAAGTAACGAATAAAAATGTGCAGAGATCATTTAATTGAAATCATTTTCATTTAAATTTTTGGTTGTAGTAATGCAGAGAAAAAAAGTAAATATTGTTTTAATATAGGGGGAAAGTATTTGTAGAGTGCTAGCAATATTTTTAGTAGTTTTAGTTTTATCTATTTGTGGAACGCTTTTATTAGTACTAGTATGTCGTGTTTCGTTTTTCTTTTAATAAGGATATCACTTTTCACGTGTATGAAATCTTATGTGAGTCGGTTTAATCGCTCCGCGTGAGGTGATAAATGCATTCTCATCGAAATGTTATCCTAACGTTATCAAATCGAAGGTCGAACGCGAAATCTAGCGCGTAGTCAAGTTATCTTCGATCAAGGAACTTGAAACGAAAGTCTGACATTCTATGATCGTATTGGATTTTAATTAATGTTCGCTAATGGAATTTCTGTATTTATTACCAAATCGTATTTTGATATACCAGAATTATGAAAACTATATAGAACGATGCAAGAATTACACTGTTATGTAGACTAAAAATTATGTAAGAATAATTAGCTGTCCTGTTTAGGTTATACGATTCTTTCATCTCAATATCGATCTTTTTTACTTTCCTCCGACCTAAACTATAGTACTTCTCATTCCCCCCTTTCACGATGAAGTTTTTATAATGGGAAGTTACTCGAATTAATAAAACACTCCATTTACAAGAATTATTTCGAAAATGTAAACTATCGTTGAATCGAATCGATTTAATATATAGTGTATAGCGTACAATAATCTTGTTATGCCAGAGTTTATAGTTTCTTGCTAGTTCATATATATATATTTATTTATTTATTTGAGCTCGTGACAAGAGAGTATAGGCAATTAGAGGGATCAGTAATAGCATATATAGATATTTAGTATAGGAGAGATAAAGAACGAAGGAGTAAAAATAGGGCTGTAGACTGATGAAGAAATTGGAAAAGAAGAAGAAGGACAGTGCGAAGATAAAGTGCGTAGCTAATTAACCAGGTAAATTAGATGAAAAGGTTAAGATTTGTGCAATAAATAATAGATAGACGTATACACATAATGGTTGGTAGTTGGATAACGTTCGAATACGTTAGATTGAATAGACAATAGCAAAATAATAAAATAGCAAAATAGCAAAATAGCAAAATAGCAAAATAAATGTAATAGCAAGATAAGGGTAAAATAAGGTTGTGCATTAAGATAAGCAGTAAAGAAAATAATTAGAAAACGAGTTCATCTTACGACATATGGTGTACAATCAAAGTTATACAACTTTCTCAAACAATTTAATAATGCTTTCTGTTCTACAAGATATATGTTGCTAATAATTCTTTACTGAAATTGCATCGCATCGCATCGCATCGCATCGCATCGCATCGCATCGCACCGCACCGCACCGCACCGCACCGCACCGCACCGCACCGCACCGCACCGCACCGCACCGCACCGCACCGCACCGCACCGCACCGCACCGCACCGCACCGCACCGCACCGCACCGCACCGCACCGCACCGCACCGCACCGCACCGCACCGCACCGCACCGCACCGCACCGCACCGCACCGCACCGCACCGCATCGTATCGTATTGTATAGTATTTCCTTATTACATCGAGGCTTGCGCATATTACAATCAATCATTTTTGAGTATGTACACGAGCACGCTGGATGTATTTTGTTTCTGCTTTAATTTATTCCTTGAAGCTAAATCAATCTTCGTATAATAAATTAAGAAGAATTCGTACAGTAAATTCATTCTTCTTATATTCTTTATCGAAATAATGAACTAAATTGAGAAAGACAAAGGAAAACGGTTGAGAGAATAGGGAGAAGAAGTAGAAGAACACGAGAAAATCACTGACTCGAGGCTGGCTGTTACAGAAAAAAGGAAACGGGATCGAATGAATGGGGCATTAGCCTACAGCGGTATACGTGAGAATAGCGAACACAATCAGTAATGACGTTATTGATACAAATTTTAGCACCGACATACTTTCTTCTATATCTATCATGTCGCTTGTCATTTTTGAAAAATAATACAAGGTCGTTAACCTGAGTAAAGCGTTGCGAAGATTTCAATTAGATGTCGCCGTTTGTTAAAAAGTTATTGTCACATTGAAAAGTTTATATTACAATTATTTGATATTTCGATACAGTAGGATCAATATACATATATACATATATACATTGATTATTATAATTGAATATAATAATATTATACTTTATCATATATATGATAACAGTGATGCAAATCGAATTTTAAGTTAATCAAGAATCAGCTTGTATTTCAATGTAAATAATGTGCGAAAAATGATGTACTTTCGTTTAAACATTTTTTAAATAATAAGTTTTTAACGAACGGCGACACTCGAACAAAAGCTTTGTAACACTGCTCGGGTTGATGACCTTGACGACATGTCAAAGAATCATGGACATGTTTTGCGAACATTTACCAATAATAATGATAAAAATTCGCTGCATTTATTTATATATCTATTATATATTTATATCTACCTACGGTAGATAATTGCTTTACTAAGATTACAGGAATTACGGTTGTTTACGTACTACTGCCCATTTCGGAATTAGCCACGTTCGAGCATAGAATCATTGACAAATTTTCAAAGCCGATTTTCTCGAGAACGAAGCGTCACATAAGAAAACTTGTATTCTATATATCCTTCTTATTTCTGCATAAAGAATCGCCTCGTGTTATTATCAATTATTATTAATCACGTTATTCGGCCGAATCCTCTGTCGTATATACATATATGTATGTATTTACATGTGACATGTGAAAATAAGAAAAATGTTAAAAATTTAAAATAAGAAAAATAAATTAGTCGTGGAATTTGTAACATGTGAATAAATGTCTAGCGAAATGAACTAGTAAATTGAAAGCAATCGTATTAATCGTATCGTTTGCATTTTCAATTGTTCAGATTAAATGTAAAATCATATAGGAAATCCAATAATAAAGTCTATAAGTTGTCAAATGTTGCTCATCCACGATGTTTCACGCTGCGTATCTGAAATTTCATGGAAACGCGTATTGCTATCAGACATTCCGATTTTGCAATCGCCTCTTCCAAAGCCTGCAAATCACTTTCGAGGTCATCTCGCGGATTTGCAATGAACGAACGGTACGTATTTCCTAACCTAGAAAAATATTCTGTAAACACTCGGTCGATTAAAATTTCTTCCTCCGAAACTTCAAATTCTGGATACTAGATAGATGGGAAAAAAATAAAAATGTAATGGCAACTATTACGCGATACAGATACACGGTAGAGATAGCCTAGCCTCGTTGTATGTATCTCGTGTTAACGTAACCTTTAAGCACCGACTTGAGAATATGGCAATGCAAGATAAAAGTAGAGTTACCGTTGGAAACATTACGAAAGTCATTTTCATTAAGAAGTTTCATACGATTCTTGTATCTACCTCTATATCTTAAAGTTTTAAGGTAACGAGTAGTTTCTCCGTTAATAGAATAGAAAATACAAGATACAGGTAAAATCTATCGACAGTGGCGGCGACGGGTCTGTCCACGACAGTGGTAATCGCAACTCGAGATTGCGCAAGTTCCTTCTCGATCTTATCACGACCGCAAACTATATACTGTACATGTGTATACATTACACGTGCAATACGTATACGAATACGCGTACGCATACACGGACTGTCATGACAATATGTACAAATACATATGATCTACATACGTATGCGCGTATGTATGCACGTACAAGTAAACGAACGAACTAAGTAAATGCTATAAAGACTGTGTTAAAGAGAAATTGGCATTAACAGAAAATGTTTTTTAAAATTATAACGTAACGTAGGATTGGATAAAATTTGGTAGGTATTTTCGGCGAGTATCAAAAAGGAGTGAGCAAACATTTTGTTATAAAGAGATTAAATGTTAAAATGTAAAATTAAATGTTGAAATAATTATTAAATGGTAAATGAATGGAATTTCGAAGAAAAATTAAATTGTCAAATATTTATTTTAGATTAAGTCAATGTTTATAAGCCACCTTGTACAATTAAGGTTATTAAGAATATGTTAAACTTTTAAAACAACTCGACTCTTATTGTGATACACAGCTTATCCATTAAACATTCTAAACGCACCTATCAACGCACATTTAAATACAACTAATTCGTAAATAATGATTTCTGATATAACTTGTTTGGTTTTAAAAAGCAATAGAAATACAAAGAAAAGTAAGAAACAAAGACATCTATATTCGTATTATCCAAATATAAAGAGTCAATATATTGAAATTATTATGGAAAAGTTGATATCTTTTGTTTGGCTGAAAAATAGTTGTTGACAATACCGATATTACATATTATCTAGTCTCTGCGCATGCATGCATACGTTTTAAAGTTAATTATTTGAATAATTTCCTTCTAGTTGGAAATCTAGTTGGAAGAAAAATTTGCAAATGCCGTTACCGTTTGGTCAACGTAATAAAACGTAATAAAACGTAATAAATATGATTAAAGTTCGTTATTATAATATCGAAATGTACAGGTTGTTTTGCAAAATTTTCTTATTAAAACTGAATATTATTTACATATAGAATATATACATACTATATAATATCGAAACGAATATTTCTTAATTAATCTTGGTCCTGTTTGTTTAAACGGTATTCGATATTTTTGTGAAAACGACGTAATTCCAGATACAGCTAACTTGAACGATGAGAAAGCGTGAAATACTTTAGATTCAAATATATAGCACAGCTGATATTTCAGAGTATTTGTCTTTGTTTATTTTGCGATTTTATCAGAGGTAGAAGGAGTATTGAGGTAGAAGGAGACATCCGAATATATGTTTGCCCCGACGCACACAGGGATATGAAAACGGTAACGCGATATGACAATGTCGATATAGAATGCAGTTTATGCGGTGGGAATAGGTATGCGCGCATACGTGCAATGTGCGCATTACGAAGACAAATCCGTGTCGCGCGAATGGCTTTCGTCGGGTATACGTAGTCGCACACGACACGTACATGAAAAGAGAAAAAGAGAAAAATAGAGATAGGGAGAAGGAGCGTGTACTGGAAACTCCCTGGATCCTTGAGACGTGGATAGGCCTAGTGAGACTTATGAATATTGATGAACCTTTCCCGACGTACTTACTGGCCCGACCGCACCTCGATCATTTGTTGCTACTCGACGGCAATCTTCCTCTTTTCTTCCTCCTATTTGTTTTCACAAAGTAAGTTCTTCGAGCATGCCGCGTACTTATTGCTAGCTACACTTATTCCTCCGCTCATCTACTTTCTTATCCAATCGACTTACGACGATTGTAAACGTACCGCCCCGTGTATTATAAATATTGCCAACAGAGAAGCGTTAAATACGAACGTGCTTCGGTTGCACACGATGATCGTTAATACGAATCCCTTTTAAATCTGTTCGTTTCCCATTGCCAATTTGCTATTAGCATTTAAATGTTTTTGGTGAAAATAAATTAGCCTGAATGATTTTTTAAATTAGTCAACCTAACCCCAAGGGGTTCTGGAGGACAATTCTTCGATCTCATCTATATGACGATGAACGATGCGTTTGGAAATATGCAGGATAATAAATCTGTATTTTTGATTCAGCAGACACGCGACTGTAAATGCAATTAGGCGGTGATGTGGACAAGTCGAGGGGAAAGTAACGCAGAAACGCAACATTCCTTTACGTTCCAGTAGAAACGTAAGATACGCGACGATATAATTAGTTTTTATTTATTTTGGGGTTAGGTTGACAGGACTTGACAGGATTGGACAGGATTTGACAGCATTTGACAGCATTTGACAGCATTTGACAACATTTGACAGGATTTGCCAACATTTGACAGCATTTGACAACATTTGACAGCATTTGACAGCATTTGACAGCATTTGACAGCATTTGACAGCATTTGACAACATTTGACAGGATTTGCCAACATTTGACAGGATTTGCCAACATTTGACAACATTTGACAACATTTGACAACATTTGACAACATTTGACAACATTTGACAGGATTTGCCAACATTTGACAGCATTTGACAACATTTGACAGCATTTGACAGCATTTGACAGCATTTGACAGCATTTGACAGCATTTGACAGCATTTGACAGCATTTGACAGCATCTGACAGCATTTGACAGCATTTGACAGCATTTGACAGCACCTGACAGCATTTGACAGCATTTGACAGGATTTTACAGGACGCGTGATATAACCTGGAAAAGAAAATTGCGAATCGAAATATTATGATTTACATTTACTTATTTCTATATGAAATAACTTTTTTGTCCAGTTGTAACTCGCGTCTTGCTACACCCTATATATATTTTATATATACATCGGATTTTCCTTTTAAATAAATCATACAACAATAGGGTAGAGGCTGCGAATGTTACGCTATCTGTATATAATGGGAATCATGGGAAGGCGATCTAACTAAGCTATTAGGCGCCGCTACCGATCGTTTTCTATCGGCATCGGCGGTGTGAATTTTGCCGAAGCACGAAACCAATTGGACGCGATCTCGTTGAGCCAGGCGAAAACAAAATGCGGTACTGTACTTACACGAGACGACGGTAGCTGGCTATTGCAGCCGATGCCAAAGCGAACCGGTTTCCCGATGCTGCTGAAAAATGCTTCTCGACCGGCTATAATAATTTTAATTGACACTCAGACCAGACCGCTGAGTATCCTCGATCGGCATGCATGTACATATAACCTCGTATAAAGTGTCGTATCCAGCAAATGAAAAATGGGCATTGTTCGTATTTTTATGTAATCTTGGTCGTCTTATCTAGAACGTTTTTATGTTTTTCCACCGCTTTCGATCGCTCGCCGATCAACTATCGTAGAATATATCGTAATACAAGATCGATCGCGAAAGCAACGTATTTGAAATTCACGTTGATTATAATTTTTCTTAAAATGATCTTTAGCTGTGAAAGATAAATCCTATCGAATATGTTACATTTTGGCTCGATCGCGGATAACAGTTTTATCTTTAGCGCTGTACAACGCCGATAATATATTAATTATAAAAATCTTGATTGTAGCAAGTATTTTGAAATTTGTTTGGTATTTCGATTTCGATTTCGATTAATCGTCGTTCGTAAGTAAAAGGAGAAATCGGAGAATGCTGAGAATGGGTAAAATAAGAGAAAGGAGGAAAAAGAAGAAACGAGAAAACGAGAAAACGAGAAAACGAGAAAAAGGTATATGCGATTAAGGTTAGAAGGCGCGTTCATAAGCGCGCAGCCATGGAAAATATTCCTGTGAAGTTGTTACGTAGGAACGTATGCGCGTTCAACGAGATATTAAGCGTGTACGTATGTATATGCAGTTAGGCCTACTCGAGCTGACTGGCCCGGGTGAAAAGAAAACCCGCGCCTACCTTGCAAGTGAAACACAGAGAGGGGGCAGAGAGATTCCACGTCGAATCCAGTACTTTTTGTACTTACGTGGAACGCGATTGCAAGGAAAGCTTCTATGAAATACCTTAGTATGCTCATTGTGTAACGTACAGTCTTTGTAAACGTGCAATTATCGCACGTTATCGTTCGGTAGAAGCAGCAAGACAATCGATCGTATGAAATTTTTCGACTCGCTCGCATGTTTCTCCTTGCTCGCAGCTTTAGCGTGTACTTTCTAAGTTGAGTAAAAGTGTTTCTTCTATCGTATTTAATTCTTCTATCGTATTCATTATTAAATAATTCGATTGTTAAAACGTCTGCTATAATTTTAAATATAAATGTTAGTTTCTCACTAAACTATCGACTCAAATATCGACTAGGCTATAAATTTATAAAATGTTGTTTCCTAGCAACCGAGTCTAGCGATTCTCTCGTAGTAAGTCTCTCGGTAACTTTACCATACAATCTGATAAAGTAACTTTAATTTAGATACGCCGATATTTTGTTATTTTGACGTAACAGAAAAATACGTAGGTGAATTATAAAAAGGATTACATAGGATTACAAAGGATTGCATTGTGCGATACCGTTTGTACCGACATTTGCTTAAAGAAGCGTACGTTTCGAATACGTCAATTCTTTTTACTTTGACATGACAGAAAAAAATATGTGAAAAAAGTTATATGCGTTCTGTGTACGTAATTTTTGTATTAATTTTTTTATTCATTTTTGTATTCATTTTTGTTCACGGGACGAACGCATTCGTTCGTTTTATATAAATTTGAGTTTGACAGTTTGTCTGATTTATGCACTTCGTAACTCGTTGCGCACGTATATCCTTCTTTGATGTCCGTTTAGAGAGGGAGATATTACGTCGCCGATACGCATTTCCGCGAAACATGGCGTTTTTTTTGGTAATTAAAATTTGTCTCTTGGACCCAACCAATTAATCCGATAGTTTTTAACGATTATAAGAGAATCAATGTTAATAATAAGTTGCATTTGTTGCAAATGTTAATAATAAGTAACGTAGCATTTACGAAAGAAGACGCGTTTCAGTCGCTCGAACGTAAATTAACTTTTGTTCGCGCCAGCGTCGATTAAGAGAAGAGGTACGGGAGGAGGTTGTAACCCTTTTTTCTTTACCTTTTTTTTAAATTTACCCTTTAAAAAGATACATTTGAGGGAAAACTAAACTAAACATTTTTGTTTATATTTCAAAGACCATTTAAAGAATGTTTCTACGAAGGAGGCCTGCGGAAGCTTTAGTCCGACACTGTCTTTGCGTCATTCTGTAAGTTATGAAAATCATTCTGCAGCGTAACGTTAAAACGACGCGAAACGTTAACGATAATCTCTAACGAAAAGTCTGGACGTGGAACGAACGGTGGATGTGCTCAACGATAACGTCTTACTTGGCCCGCGTATTATCTGCATTGACAAGACTAACGTAATAGGAAAACAAACGTGGCTCGTCGTACTTGCTTCTTTCATGGTCATTCTGAATCTTAATCGGGGCCTACGGTATATACATATGTACGACCCGCTCGAAATAGAGCCGGCGTCGTGTACTCTTAAGGTCATCGATCCCTCTTCCGCGTCACCTGCCATCCTCGTATCTTTTATCTAGGCATGAACCTAACATCGATCGATAAGCAAATCGAAAATACATTATGCGATTTCCTAACTTTTCCCAATTTCCACTTTTTATATTTTCAAATTCGATTTTATGGCGAACGAAGCGTTGTATGAAAAGAAATTCTCTTTTGTATTATCGATTTATTCCCTTTTATTATCGTTTCTATTCGTTCATCGCGAATCATACAGACCCTTGTCGATCGTGCTACGATTACATAATCGTGCCGATTAGGGGCAAAATTTTGTTTGCCCTGTAATCGAAAATCGATTCTCGGATATAGAAACACCGATGAATTTTTCAAATTAGCGACAGAAAGTATAGCCAGAAGCTTACTTTTTTTCCAAAGCTTTATTCTATTACCAAATGGACAAGTGAATCGGCAGAGTTCGAGAAACTAACGTACTTTTTAATACACGTTTATAATTCGCATAAAGAGAACGGAGTAGGTACCTGTGGAATACTGATAATCGATACACTCGATCGATAACGAATCTTTGTATATTTACAACCGTAGATGAAATATGAACGTCGTAATTACGCTATAGGACGATTCAGCAACGTTATTCGTTCCACTTGAACGTATTAAAGTTACTTTTTTTTTACTAAAGCTTTTACTATCGTTTACTTACTATCGTTCAGTTATAAATAACGTTAAATTCAAAATTCAAGGATTTTATGGTATATCGAAGTATATAGTTATATATAAAAATAATAATAACAAGTATATAAAAATAATTTTATTTCCTTTTTTTAATTATCATATAGGAAAATTTGCATCGTTTGTATGTCTATACACTGTACACTGTACACTGTACACATAAAATACATGTACATATACGGATGGTTTTTGAGGAATGCGTAACTATACGAAACATTTTTCAAGGATCATTTTTCCAGTAGAATGGTAAATTGTGCGATACTGTGCAACGTAACGATAACTTGTATCAAGGATTTATAAATAATTGCGTACGGAAAATCAATCTGCAAGTGAAATAGTAGTACTGTTAATAATATTATACCGCTTTTACCGTATAAAATATTCGATTAGAACGAGGCGGCTGGCTAAGGACGCGATCATGCCGCTCTCTGAGCGGCGGACGCTGAGCGGCGAACGCTAAGCGGCAAAATTGGCATGTGAAACGGTGGCGTTGACTGTATCGTCGCTCCTTCTGCTGCTTACCGTTTACCTCTCTGTATGATCACGGTGTTGGCGGTTCTGCAGTTGGCATCTTTTTCCGCCAAACGTTCGTAAGGCCGAATTTTCATAACCGTCCATTTCCGTGAACAGCGATCCTCGTTTACGGCTTTAGCGACCCAAAATACCCCCGAAAAGACACACCCGAATGAAAAATTGTCCATTCCGTGAGAGAATAATAATTCTTCGTCGCCAAATTAAAACATGTACGCAGATAATCGGACTAAGGTAAAAAACGACGTGTTTTAACCACTTGACTAATTAACTGCCATTCTTATATCTTGATATATATATATATATATATCGATATTTACGAATCGAAACTATACGATATCCGATACCATATCGATAATATGCGTAATAGGTATGATATATCTGATAAAATATATACCCGTTCTCGTTGGTTCGTTGCGTTTTATTATACAAAGTCTTCGCTATATTCTTCTATATCGCTATATTCGCTTCGCTAATAAAAGAAAAATTTATATTAGAAGAAAAATATATGAACATTGTATGTAGAGTGTTGGGACAAAGAACAAGTTTCGAAGTCTGCGGATAGAAGCGAAACGGAGAACTTGGAAAATAGGCTGGAAAATAGAGAGAGAGAGAGAGAGAGAGTGACAGGAACGAGAACGTTTTCTCAAGTTCTCGATAAAGGTAAAACGTTATGAGACTGCGTTCGTCCAAATATACGAAAAAAAGTGCAATCCTGGTGCATCGTGGTGGATGGCGTGGTTAAAGTAGGGAGAAAAGACCTTGAGTCGCGTCACGTGACCACGAAGCTGCATGGGAGTTGGGTAGGGCGGTTGCAGAGGGCCTTGACCTTACCGTCGGCGTCGCAGCCATAGTTGTAACTACCATCGTCGTGGCCTTTGCGAACATCCGAGAAGAGGCCGATATAGCCGCGTGACGCTTCATTTTCCTACGGTTTAATTCTTCCCGTTCTCCCGCTCGTTGGTTACACCAAAATTTCCACTCTTCCACGATATCCTACCGACTAATAGTTACCGCTGTACGAAGCAATGTCGTCCGTTCGTCGAACAGATGTTTTTAAAAACTTTACGAGTCACAAGTTAGTAGTATGAAAAATATATACAAGATTGTATACTTGAGATTTCAAGTATATAATCTAACTTTACGTAACGTAACGTAACGTAACGTAACGAAAATAGAATTAAATTTTATGCGAACAAAATTATGTATAAAATTGGTAATTTATATAGAAATAAAATGAAATTTTCCCCCGAGTCGCATAGCTTTATGCGAAATTCAACGCGCGAGCGAAAATTTATTAATTAATTAATAAAAAGCATAGAAAATTAGCTAGAAAATTAAATAGAAAAATAGTCGGTCGTAGTATGTTTTACAATGTTTCTTGTCGCTTTCTCGCTTCATTTAGCGAATAGTTCTTACGGTATATGATGCATATTACGTTACGAAGGAAAGAAAAGACTTGTATCATGAGTATTTCTGGAATATGTTCAAGGACTGAACGGTAATTGCAAAAGAAATAAGGTAATACGAAATTTATCGGTAATATGAAATTTAGCATATACGCGTAGTTAGGAAAGTTATTTTCTTTTTATCGTACGATTCGGTCCGTCCTATCCGCCACAGTCCGAAAACTATATTTTCTGAAACTGTATTTAAAGATAATATCTTCCGTAGAAAATGACAAAACCGAAATAATGTTTTTTTCTCCTTTCGTATCTGATTAATAAATAATCTCGTATAAAGATATATTATACGTTTTTGTGTGTGTGTGTGCGCGCGTGTGTGTTTGAACGATATCGCAAATTTCTTCGCATCTTGGATAAATATTTGGTCACTGTGATTTACAATACTCGATTTACAAAGTAACCATGGTAGTTTTTAGTAGGTATTGAGATTAAGCGATTTGGAACGAATTAACGACGAATTGGAGGTAACGTTTAAGCGATAGCGTTTTTCACGAGAAATCAGCGTATTATAAATTTGCGTCTGTTGAAAGACGTAGCAACGTGTTGCCTGGACATACATAATTAACGGTATTGACGCATCCAGAGTATCACGCGCATCCACGTTCTGTAACGGACAAAGAACGGAATTTCGTATAATAATTTTTGTTTTCCCTTGCTCGGTGCATTATATCGTGTTGCATGATCGCCGAGTTACAAACAAAAGATACGAGTACGAAGCGCGTTTATGTTTCCGCGCGAAGGTCGATCGGTGGTTCTGCGGGACCGGAAGTGAACGGGATGAATAATGTACGCGCTCACAAACTCTAAGTCGGACTCTTTGTTAATAAAACGCCTAATATTCACTGATCGTAAGGCGTTACTCTTTTCGTCGATGAGATCGCAAGAAAGAATGAGTTTCCGTCCCGATGATGCCACAGAGGAAAACCATAATGGGGTGTGTCTAAGGACATGAGGATTTGTCGAGGATAACCTTCGTTTATCAAGTAAGGGAAATTGGCGTTGCTGCTAATTGGTCAATCTCCATATCGGTGGTTAGAAAAAAATGCTAGCCGCTCTCGAGGGAAAGTTGCTAGTGGGAGACGCCGCTCGTTGAAAAATATGTCTCCCCTATCTTCCCGTAGTTGGGACAAAGACTGTTTGTCTGTTTGAAGGACTTTAGTTAACTAAACCTTAAGATTTATAACGGGCCCTCGAGCTAGCCGAACATGTACTGCGGAGACGCATCGACATCTGGCAATCATCTTACTCAAAGAATAGGGTCTGCGTGTGACGAGCCACGGGACAGAAACCGTTGGAATGTTTACCGTCGCGTGTCGCCACGAATATTTCTTTTAAGGAGAGCTATAGAATTACTCCATACCTTTGTTAGGCAAAGCGTTCATCCCGTGACCGCGGCTACGTTCGGCAACTGACTGTCGCCTCGAGCCCAAGCTCACTATCACCAATCTCGAACAATTACAATCGGATTGAATAACTACAATTGTTCAGTTACAGCTATAGTAGACTCTAGGTTACAATGTTGCGGGATTATCCAAAATTCCAAAGGCTCCGGTGTTCTTTCATCTCCGACATATATAAATTTTCGTCAATATTGTACTTAAATTCTTGAATATTGATCGCATACGGTCGATAGTATTATCAATACCTGGTGTTATGTCGCGTAAAACATCTGCACTCCATCCCTCGCTGCTGAACAGCCAACGGTCCACGTACCGTCATTCAGGCCCTCAATAAATCTAAGGACCCACCACAATCCTTTAACTTCTAACTTCATTGTTTCAACACATGTTTTTCAGTTAATCTGTTTGTCCTAGAGGATTTTCAAATTCTAGAAGTTGTTCAGTTTATGGCTGGTATTTAGAAAAGTTCTTGGGTTTATTATGTGCTCTTAAAAATTACGGAGAAAGCGGGTAGTGACCTAACAAAAAATGCGGTTATTCGCCTGACAGAAAATCCGGGTTTTCGCTTAAACAATGTCACCAACTAGCAACATTGGTAGGGGGGTTCCTTTCCCTCTTATCTCTCATTAACATTGACTAGAACCAATGGACATCGCAGATCGTCGCCCTCACCTTACTAACGAAAAGTGTGAGCAACGAATCCGGTCTCTCCGTTCAAAAAACCACACCCACACCGAGCTTTCCTCCGTAATTGCATGAGAGCGGAAAGTCAGTCAGTTCAATTGCTATCAGTTCTGCCCGAGCAGTCGAGTTATGCAGACGTAAAAACTAGTGCCTCCGTAAGCGCGACAAGAGTGAAAGAAAAGGGACCGAACCAATCGATGATGGAAAACACCCAAAAGATGCCAACAATAAGAATACTAAACAAAGGAGAAACATACGCTATAAACAGGGCAGTAGACCAACAGAGCCCAAATAAACCAACAAGTTAAGTACAGAACTGCTCAAATACAAACGAAATAGAGATGGAAATAATACAAAAAGACGACGAAAAGAACAACATCAACAAGGATCTACCACAACATAACGAAAGCTGGAAGACTGTAACTCCCAGCAAAAAAAAAAAAAAATACAAACACAAACGATAGGAGGACTACAGAAACAGAAAAACAACAATGGCTACAATAAATTCCTACACAAAACTCCTTCAGCTCGCTGACAGAAGAAATGGACACAGGCCCTACAGAAAAACCAAGAACACACCCCCAAGCCACCACCAATCTACATAGACGCTAAAATAATAGACCCCCTCATTGACCTGCTAAACAGCACGGCAGGAAAAGAAAACTACACCATTAAACAGATCAAACTGGATCAAGTAAAAGTACAAACTAATACCCCAGAAACCTATAGGAAAGTGACAAAAGCGCTAAAGGAAAGAAACGCTGGGTATCATACTTACCAACCCAAATCTGACAAAAGCTACAAAGCAGTAATCAGAGGTTTACACCCTAAAACAAATACAAACAAAACATGCGAGGAAGTGGCCAAGAGCGGAGCCAATATATCGAATATATAAAATAGCGCGCGTTACTATACGACACGCGTTATAACTGCTATATCGTATCGCAAACTCGCATATCGCTCAGCCGTTTTCCGACACAACGATAATAGACCATGTTTAAAGAAACGTACGCATGATGGCTGGATCGTCGGTGAAGATGCGCGCAACGAGCAGCAGACGACAAGGTAGGCACGCAAACCGATCTCGACCTGTTCCTTTGGATCGTCCGAGAAGCAGGCAACGTCTCTTCGTCGCTGTCGCTTTCCGTCACCGAATTCCCATTTCCAGCGCAACTCTCCCTTCCCCCTTTGCTTCGCTTGCTCGAGAAATTCTTCTTCTCTATGCCGACGGTCGTCGACGAGGTCGAGCTCACCGACAACGAGACTGCCGACACGTTCGTCGACGAGCCGCTCGTCAACGAGACTCCTCGCAAACGAGACACCAGCTTTATGTCCAAGCACAACATCTTTCCACTCTCTCTTCTCTTTCCTCTTTAATTTCCCCCTTTAAATAGTTTTCCCGCCATCTTTACCGATGCACAGTTTCCGTTTCCGTTTCCACGATCTCGTAATTGCTCGAAACAGCACTTTTCTTCTACTCGAAATGTTCACCTTTAATCCGATCCGGTAAAAAACGTCCGTCTTATTATACGCGAGATATTAACGTGTACAGCGTCATTTTCCTACCAAAGCCACAGCAACGACAGAAAATCGTAGAAAGCACGTCGTACACTTTCGTCGTGTGCGAAAACTTTGCACACTGCAACCTTCCGATAATACGTCGATACCGTAGCTTCCCCCGTAGCTCTGTTACGTTCTTTGCCTCTTTCAAATCGATCGCTGTATTAGATACGTTACAAACGATTACTATGTTCAACGACGAACAATACCAACTTAACCACCGATTTACGCTAAGAAGATCGTAGATTTACCATTTGCAAAGGAAAAAGAACGTTTGTTAATTTCTGAATTCTAGTTTCTTCTTTGCTTCGTCTCGTTTACTAAAATCAGCCAGTCAAGATATTATCTTCGTATCGATGTCGTAGAATGTAAATACTTTTTGTAAGAGCGTACAAAATATCGAGCAGAGGGCAAACGGATAAACGAATACATTGTTCAGAGATGTCGAATCGATCCGATTCGAGGATCGTTTCCGAAATTTCATTATTTAATTAGAAAGAAAGAGAAGGTCGATCGATAACCAAATTCGAATTCCCTCGCCTCGAATCCGTATTTCCAGAAACAGAGTCGGAATTACTCTGTCAACACCTTACCACGGCCAGTATTCCGTTCGCATAATTATAATAATTTCTCGGTTCATCCTCATTAAGAGCTACAACGAATTCCAATACTTGGCCAGCGTAACTGTAGCCACCAACTGTTGCAACGGCTACGAAAAGTATTTGTACGCCCTTCTAAGTATTACAGCATTTACTATTTTATTACTATTTAATTGCGCTCGAATATACAAAGTTTCGTATCTTTACTCGTTTAGTCGTATGTATTTTCATACGACAGCGAGAAATTTATTTTCCAAAAACGAATTCGAACGCTACAAAGCGAGCGTTAGCGAGTTTTACATTTCATTCCGATTTATACGTAGATGCTGAATTTTGTATATACGTAGCTGGAAAATCGCTCGAGGGCGAAAGATGCGACAATTCCGAACAAAAGTAGCAAAGTAGTAGCAAAAGTAGCAAATGTAACAAGAAATCTGGATAACAGTCTAAACTACAGCCTTAAACAGAGATCTCCGAGTATATAACGAACTTGATACCATCGCTAGTTATCCGTTGAAAGCTTCGAGGTTCGTAGCATTGGTGCCAAGTTGCGTGATTTATTACCATCGACAAACCACCTTTTTTAAACATGCTGGCTGCCGGACGCGCGCGGACATCGATATCATTGACCGAGTTTTCCTGTTCCGCAGGTCTCTAACCCTTTTGAAGATCGTGGCTACATAATGGAAAAGAGTACCGACGACACTGACCGAGTCCCTTTGCCTTTGCTCTCCTCTCACTTTTTGCTTAACCAGATCTTTCACGTTGAACGAAGCGGCAGTCGATAGGTTGATTTTAATAATCAGACTTCACTTCCTCTCTCTCTCTCTCTCTCTCCCTTTCACTCAGCTTTGGCACGTTGAAGCTCGGTTATCGCGCCTGGATTGTAAGCGCCCTCCTCCTCCTCCTCCTCCTCCACAAAAAAAATGCGTCCGATTATTCGATGTAGGAAAGTAAGAGAGATAAAAAAAAATGTACTTCTATTATCGATAATTGACAAGAGAGATCTTTTTCTCACAGTCTAAAAGATATTCGATGCTGAATCGGTTAATATAATTTCTGCCTTTCCACTTCTTCAACCCTACGATTTTTCTCAACGCGGGATCGAGCGTTCGCTTGACTGTAAAAAATTTCATTTTCAATTCGATTAATTTTATTTATCGATCGTTATCGACGATAGAGACGTGCGCGTGTTTTAAGAACGAACGAAGAAAGAACGTTTTAAGGAACGATATTACTTCGGTATTCACGATATCGATATCAATAATTTTCACTTTTCGTTATTAATTTCCCAACTATTTCAAATGACACCGTATAATTCGCAAAAATATCGATCGTCTTGCAACAACAAAGCGTCGATCCCTTCGTTTTTTCTCCCCTTTCTCGTAAAAAAAATCTTCAAAGTATCAAACGGGCATATACTCGTTGGTTAAATACACAAAAATTCAAATCTTTCGTTTACGAATTTCGTAACGTTCTATGCAGTTTCGTTCACACTGCGAAAAGTGCCAAGATCTTCGGGCAATCGTTTTCAATACCTATTTTACGATGCCCTTTTCGTCCCATTGCGACCACCGTCACCATTATTTGATCGTCGAACGACTCTAAAACGAATCGATCTCACATTATCTTCCAATGGAAAGGCTTTCTTACAGCCTCATACCCGTCACATAGCCACCAAACAGTTTCATTATCGATGATTCTCACGGTCGATCATCGACGATCAACGGTTCGTTCGAGCGTAATAGCTGCACATAGCCACTGTCGTCGAGTTCGTGTCCGGACGACCTTGATCTCGGCCGTCGTCGATTCAGCCTACGTATCGTATCGATGGGAAAAAGAAAAACGAAAAGGCGCGGATAGAAAACGCGAGTGAAACGATAACACACGGTAGCAGTGACGTTACCGCGTCGGTAAGCACGAAATCGATAAATTGTGACGAATCGATCGAGTATCGGATGGATGAAAAATCGAAGAATTTGCCACGGGTCTCCAACCCCTACTGACAGAGTCAGGACACGACCCTTTCCGAACGTGGATGCAGCGAGTCACGATCAGAGAGCAAGTACTCTTACTAACACGGCGACTCGACGACTGGCGCCACGTCGTCGAGCTCATTGGCTCTCTTTCGCGACCCTCCTCTGACGCCCTCCGCCCCTCTCCAAAGAGATCTATCTCGTACGCTTTCTGTCTTACCGCGGTGGCTTCGTTCCTTTTCTGTTCGCGACCTGTACGTGCGTGCTCTCTCTATGCATACGCCTGTCTCCTTCTACCCTACCAACCGACCTACGTGACGGCGCGGCGACGCGGCGACGCCGCCCCGCAACGCGCTCTCTCCCTCGCGTTTTATATCGGCCAAACTTTTTATCCTCCTCGAATTCTGCGCTTTGCACATTTTTCCAGCATTACATATAGATTGAATTAAAAAAGTTGCTTAAAAATTATACCGCTATTACTATACTATGCTATGCTATGCTATGCTATGCTATGCTATGCTATGCTATGCTATGCTACGCTATGCTACGCTATGCTACGCTACGCTATGCTATGCTATGCTATGCTATGCTATGCTATGCTACGCTATGTGGAAATAACATTTTTAAAAACATCTATTTACTTTGTCAATAATATAATTCGCATAGTATAATTCTTAAGGCATTGTAGCGCGAGATTCTTCTGCACTTACGACAGATCTAAAAGCGAAGCGATCCATAGAACTTATATAATATGCAAAAATATCGAAATTATCCAAAGTATACAAATTATTAGATGAAATAATTTTCTATCTAGATTACATCTTTTTAATTATATTCGGCAAAATATACAATGTTATAAATATTCGATATTGCTTATTTTATTATTAATAAGCCCAATAAGCCGAACGAGCTTGAAACCAACATTTTAACTGTTTTATTATGTTTATTTTTAATATAACATAGAAACAAACTAACTTTAAGTTATAAGATCAAATAAATTATTTTCGAACAATTTTCCACTTTAGTCGACTGCTTCAAACGAGTTATGATAACGAATAATACGGATATTTTCTTCTGCCTATTTCTTTCATTTTTTCCCTTACGCTAGTTAATTGATACTGTACTTGTTACTGCAATAGCAGGTATTATGGTGTTGTTTTTGCGAATATAGTTCTATGTATTAATTAGCCAATTAATATCGGAGAATAATTGGAGATAAGATCGAAATAAGATTGCGCTTCAGGGTATAATTTGTTTAATCTGGAATATAAAAATATTAGATATATGTATGCATACTTGATTTGCAAGTTGCTATTTTTTTAAACATTTTCGTTGCCAATAACAATACGTATATATTAATAATCAGATACTATGTATATTATTATTACTTACTACTTTAGATGAATGATGAACGATAGTTTGGTTTATTCATTGAGTAAGCTCGGTGGTTTAGTTCATTATTCTTTACCTTCGGCGTACACAGTTATTGTTTGCACCGAAGGGTGGCGTTAAATACTCCGTCCTAATCAATCGATCCAAGCGTTCAATGACGGCCATTTGATAAAACAATTCTCTCTGCGGTTAAGATATTTTTGCAAAAGCATTCTAGTTTCTTTTATACCAATCGTAAGATATCGAAAATCATTTATCTCTCCTAATTAATTCCTTACCTACAGTTAAACTAATAATTTATGATAATTACTCTATTCATTTATATCAATTTATTCATAGAATGTATTCATGGAATCAAGGGAGCAAGTGCAATTTAGATCAAAGCCAACCAGTTTTCATCATCCATTGATGCGTGCTACCATTGGTAAGTCGCATGGTTTCGTTTCTTCGACGATAAGTTCAATGTTCATGTATAATTATTTGGAACCACATGCTGTACCTATTCTAATTGATAAATTTCAATACATACGCCGTGAGACACCGTGGAATGCGTGCGTTTTAGCCTTAATTATTCGTAAGATAGATTAGTCTATGTTAAGAGCATTGTGAGCTCATCGTGTACAATGATACTTATCCATCTTGCAAGGAAAATTAAAATTCTATTCTCTTTTTCTGCCGAAACACGCGTCCATTGATTTTTCCGAAAGATCGCAAACTCGTTCGTTCGTGCCGTGATTTTTATTTGATTTTCCGATTGATTGCAGATTCTCTTTGGCTTCTGCCTACTTTTAGGGGCACATACAGCGTCAGTAGCTTCATTTTCTTTCTCTCGTCCCAGGTTAGACAAATGTGTCTTTGATGCCGAATGCAAACCAGTGGGGCTACGAATTATCGTACGATGTTTATAAAGATCGATGTAATCATTGTGTGAGATATAGATATTGCGCGATGTATCCTTTGTTTGAAATTTGGAAAGATTCGTGTAAGATCGTTTTGTGTAGATCGTTTGACTTTCCGTATCTGCTTGTATCTCCGTCATCCTTCCCACCACGCCACTTTGGAAGCTGCTCAGCGAAACTAAGGTGCGACGAGTCCATTCAGTCGTCTTCTTTTCTATCGATAACATGGATCACGTTGCGTCAGGTTTGTAACCTATTCTAACCTATTAGCGGCGTCACTTCTTCATTACTGTCATTACTATATTTTTTACTATCGTTTATATCTCGTTATTAATATCGTTTAATCAATCCACGTTTATTTAACGATTTGTCGAACATTCAGATAATGAAATTAGGTGGTTTTCTGAAATTTTTTGTTTGTATCTCTCTTTAATCGTCTATTTACAAAATGATACTGTTACTGGTAGCTTGTATCGTAAGCTTTCGTAATAAAATCGTTATTGATCGTTTGATCGTATTTTCATGTAATTATTTTATACATTTCTAGTTTGTTTTTGTGCAGGTTATCGATCGATGGCAGGGATAATATAGAAGTAACAGGAATATTAATATATGGACGCAACGACGATCAACGATCAGTCTGATGAATTTTCATGGAAATCTGGTAACGTTTAATTTATTTTAACTAAGACAGCTGTGTATGAACGGTTCTATTGCCTTTTTATTCGAGCATGGGTAACATTTGATATACAATTTATGTCTACTTTAAAATATACTTGATACATATTTCATAATAGATCGTTTCGTAATTATTTGGAATATTAAAATGAAAGTAAATACGATTAAACAAATCACTTTTTTTCATTCAAATATATGAAATCATTCTCTTATTTCAAACGAACTTGTAACAAATTATTTTATTGTTTCAATGTAATTCATAATGTAGAATCCTTGATAATTTAACGATAGCTTCGTGTAGACAGTTTGAAACATAGAAATCTTAACAATAATAGCTTTAACTATATCGATAGGTATTGTAACACACTAGGTATTGGTATATCGAATTCAAATTATTTTTCTATATTACGTGAATTTGCTATAGTTTCCGTCATATATTGCAACTTTGTAACTTGTGTCTTTTTCATAGAGGTGGCGCGCAAATAGACTGAAATACTTCAAAGCAAGACTTCGCGCGCGTTTCTCTAGCATTCTTTAAGCATTCTTTTAGTTGTGAACTTTTGAATTCTTGGAAATATTTTCGGATATTTATAACACGCGACCGTTGTGTGTTAACTATGTTTCGTGTTCTAATAACGAACATTCGTGGTATGATTCTCGCAAATGAAATGATCGATTCCCTATTTCGGTTAGGACAATAGAGGTGGTTATATGAAGTATTACACTGAGATAACGGTTTACAATTCGCACTTTATTCCAACAATTTTGTAGAGAAGATAGTTGAGCTGGTGCGTATAGATAAGTGAAGTAGGTGACTGATCTAAGGGTGGAAACCCGGTCAAGAGATGTCGACTGTTCTAAAGATGGAAAATCAGTAAAGTTCGGTGACGATGCTATTGTCACGTAAAATAACAAAATAAAAAAGGAATTTGAGGTAAAAAATAAAAAAAAGAAAACTTTATTTTTTTTCTAACATCAATACACTTTACAATCTACTTCCGAACTCTAGGCGTGACTTTCTAAGACTGACTCTTACGATTTTACTTTCAATCGGATTCGATTACTTTCTTTTGTCATCCCTCAACATCCCTACCGTCCATGCATTTGCTAGGCGTCCGCGATCGTTGCCACGTGCTCTTTCTTCTAGAACCTTCGGTGGAAGGACCGTTGGGATGTTGATGGTTCATTAGGCACTTCAGCGATATACATTGTCGCCGAGTGCCGCCACATCTTTATCTCTATCTCTATCGTCAGTCCGTCGGATTTGAAGTATGCCGGTCGTGACACTATGGCGGAGGAAGGCTAGCGATGGGTGTGTCTAGCGCACGGGACCATCGGATTTGTAGATGACAGTTTTGACTAGGAAAGTGAGGGCAATAGTCATTGCTTCTGATTGGATGAGAAAAAGGTTGGTGGGCAAGGAAATGTTCTAACCGCCCCGGAGAGAAAGTTGCTAGCCGGAGACACCGAACGTGAGAAAAACCAACTTTCCCGTATCATTCCGTAGTAGACAATAAATTTAAGGAACACTTGAAATAAAAGAACTATGAAAATGCCAAGATTTATGGTGGGTCCTGAAGACTATTGAGGGTACGCAGTAACGATGCGTAGACAACTGGCTGTCATGTTGCCCGCGGATTGGGGCCTGGTTTGTGTACAGAGTCACCGGACGTAACATTATGTATTAACGATATAAACGATATCTTATGTTTTGTTGTAGACATATCACAGCTTCAACTTTTCCGTCTTCTTTGGGAATGTTCTAACAGTGGCTCAGAAGCCAAGAACGTAAGTATCTTTACATATCGTACTTTAATTATGTCTATTCTGTATATTTTGTATATTTTGTATATTTTGTATATTTTGTATATTTTGTATATTTTGTATACTTTGTATATTTTGCTTTGAACGCTATTAATTAAGGAATACAATTTGATTAAAAACTTGGGAGGTTAGGATCTTCTCGGGTTATTCTTCTATTAAAATAAAAATAGTGTTAGTTAAAGCCTTAATATCGAAGTGTAAAACAAATAACTAACATATTTCAGAAATTATTCTAGATTTTAAACTTTCATATCAGAGTTTCAGTTTTTGTACCTATCGAAGTTTATTAGCATTTCAATCTTTATTATTAGCAAAGTTACAAATTCAATAAACTTGCATTTTTCATTATCTCCAGCTTTCCAAATAATCAGCAGTCATTCATCGTGTTTTGTTCTGCTGGGATAGCACGGCAGTTCGATGGCGTAACGCTTCTGTTCCTCTGTTCCTCCTAACGGTGAGTCGCATGCATTTCTGTTCCTCCGGTCACTCAATCGTGTGATAGGATGGAAAGATGCGAATCGGCGTGGGGTTGTATTACGTAGAACTTTTTGCGAGCATAATGACCGCGGATATTTTTTAAACTCGTGAGTAGTAACATTTTTCTCAAATCTTTATTTATTAGTTCAGGATAGGTCTTCTCGCACATCGCGATTATAATAATTAGTTTTTTAATAGTTAGTTGAAACATGTACATTTGAGAATATACTCGTGGTACTTATAAATATGTATATTAATATTCGGTAGAAATAGACAAGTATCGACACGAATATACCTGTGTCACATAAATATGTCGGAGATGAAAGAACACCGGAGCCTTTGGAATTTTGGATAATCCCGCAACATTGTAACCTAGAGTCTACTATAGCTGTAACTGAACAATTGTAGTTATTCAACCCGATTGTAATTGTTCGAGATTGGTGATAGTGAGCTTGGGCTCGAGGCGACAGTCAGTTGCCGAACGTAGCCGCGGTCACGGGATGAACGCTTTGCCTAACAAAGGTATGGAGTAATTCTATAGCTCTCCTTAAAAGAAATATTCGTGGCGACACGCGACAGTAAACATTCCAACGGTTTCTGTCCCGTGGCTCGTCACACGCAGACCCTATTCTTCGAGTAAGATGATTGCCAGATGTCGATGCGTCTCCGCAGTACATGTTCGGCTAGCTCGAGGGCCCGTTATAAATCTTAAGGTATAGTTAACTAAAGTCCTTCAAACAGACAAACAGTCTTTGTCCCAACTACGGGAAGATAGGGGAGACATATTTTTCAACGAGCGGCGTCTCCCACTAGCAACTTTCCTTCGAGAGCGGCTAGCATTTTTTTCTAACCACCGATATGGAGATTGACCAATTATCAGCAACGCCAATTTCCCTTACTTGATAAACGAAGGTTATCCTCGACGAATCCTCATGTCCTTAGACACACCCCATTATGGTTTTCCTCTGTGGCATCATCGGGACGGAAACTCATTCTTTCTTGCGATCTCATCGACGAAAAGAGTAACGCCTTACGGCCAGTGAATATTAGGCGTTTTATTAACAAAGAGTCCGACTTAGAGTTTGTGAGCGCGTACATTATTCATCCCGTTCACTTCCGGTCCCGCAGAACCATCGATCGACCTTCGCGCGGAAACATAAACGCGCTTCGTACTCGTATCTTTTGTTTGTAACTCGGCGATCATGCAACACGATATAATGCACCGAGCAAGGGAAAACAAAAATTATTATACGAAATTCCGTTCTTTGTCCGTTACAGAACGTGGATGCGCGTGATACTCTGGATGCGTCAATACCGTTAATTACGTATGTCCAGGCAACACGTTGCTACGTCTTTCAACAGACGCAAATTTATAATACGCTGATTTCTCGTGAAAAACGCTATCGCTTAAACGTTACCTCCAATTCGTCGTTAATTCGTTCCAAATCGCTTAATCTTAATACCTACTAAAAACTACCATGGTTACTTTGTAAATCGAGTATTGTAAATCACAGTGACCAAATATTTATCCAAGATGCGAAGAAATTTGCGATATCGTTCAAACACACACACGCACACACACACACACAAAAACGTATAATATATCTTTATACGAGATTATTTATTAATTAGATACGAAAGGAGAAAAAAACATTGTTTCGGTTTTGTCATTTTCTACGGAAGATATTATCTTTAAATACAGTTTCAGAAAATATAGTTTTCGGACTGTGGCGGATAGGACGGACCGAATCGTACGATAAAAAGAAAATAACTTTCCTAACTACGCGTATATGCTAAATTTCATATTACCGATAAATTTCGTAT
This sequence comes from Bombus vancouverensis nearcticus, assembly GCF_051014615.1. NCBI lineage: Eukaryota > Metazoa > Arthropoda > Insecta > Hymenoptera > Apidae > Bombus > Bombus vancouverensis. The sequence goes on along the minus strand of NW_027468924.1, from coordinate 762,402 downwards.
TACCTTATTTCTTTTGCAATTACCGTTCAGTCCTTGAACATATTCCAGAAATACTCATGATACAAGTCTTTTCTTTCCTTCGTAACGTAATATGCATCATATACCGTAAGAACTATTCGCTAAATGAAGCGAGAAAGCGAGAAAGCGACAAGAAACATTGTAAAACATACTACGACCGACTATTTTTCTATTTAATTTTCTAGCTAATTTTCTATGCTTTTTATTAATTAATTAATAAATTTTCGCTCGCGCGTTGAATTTCGCATAAAGCTATGCGACTCGGGGGAAAATTTCATTTTATTTCTATATAAATTACCAATCTTATACATAATTTTGTTCGCATAAAATTTAATTCTATTTTCGTTACGTTACGTTACGTTACGTAAAGTTAGATTATACACTTGAAATCTCAAGTATACGATCTTGTATATATTTTTCATACTACTAACTTGTGACTCGTAAAGTTTTTAAAAACATCTGTTCGACGAACGGACGACATTGCTTCGTACAGCGGTAACTACTAGTCGGTAGGATATCGTGGAAGAGTGGAAATTTTGGTGTAACCAACGAGCGGGAGAACGGGAAGAATTAAACCGTAGGAAAATGAAGCGTCACGCGGCTATATCGGCCTCTTCTCGGATGTTCGCAAAGGCCACGACGATGGTAGTTACAACTATGGCTGCGACGCCGACGGTAAGGTCAAGGCCCTCTGCAACCGCCCTACCCAACTCCCATGCAGCTTCGTGGTCACGTGACGCGACTCAAGGTCTTTTCTCCCTACTTTAACCACGCCATCCACCACGATGCACCAGGATTGCACTTTTTTTCGTATATTTGGACGAACGCAGTCTCATAACGTTTTACCTTTATCGAGAACTTGAGAAAACGTTCTCGTTCCTGTCACTCTCTCTCTCTCTCTCTCTCTCTCTCTCTCTCTCTCTCTATTTTCCAGCCTATTTTCCAAGTTCTCCGTTTCGCTTCTATCCGCAGACTTCGAAACTTGTTCTTTGTCCCAACACTCTACATACAATGTTCATATATTTTTCTTCTAATATAAATTTTTCTTTTATTAGCGAAGCGAATATAGCGATATAGAAGAATATAGCGAAGACTTTGTATAATAAAACGCAACGAACCAACGAGAACGGGTATATATTTTATCAGATATATCATACGTATTACGCATATTATCGATATGGTATCGGATATCGTATAGTTTCGATTCGTAAATATCGATATATATATATCAAGATATAAGAATGGCAGTTAATTAGTCAAGTGGTTAAAACACGTCGTTTTTTTACCTTAGTCCGATTATCTGCGTACATGTTTTAATTTGGCGACGAAGAATTATTATTCTCTCACGGAATGGACAATTTTTCATTCGGATGTGTCTTTTCGGGGGTATTTTGGGTCGCTAAAGCCGTAAACGAGGATCGCTGTTCACGGAAATGGACGGTTATGAAAATTCGGCCTTACGAACGTTTGGCGGAAAAAGATGCCAACTGCAGAACCGCCAACACCGTGATCATACAGAGAGGTAAACGGTAAGCAGCAGAAGGAGCGACGATACAGTCAACGCCACCGTTTCACATGCCAATTTTGCCGCTTAGCGTTCGCCGCTCAGCGTCCGCCGCTCAGAGAGCGGCATGATCGCGTCCTTAGCCAGCCGCCTCGTTCTAATCGAATATTTTATACGGTAAAAGCGGTATAATATTATTAACAGTACTACTATTTCACTTGCAGATTGATTTTCCGTACGCAATTATTTATAAATCCTTGATACAAGTTATCGTTACGTTGCACAGTATCGCACAATTTACCATTCTACTGGAAAAATTATCCTTGAAAAATGTTTCGTATAGTTACGCATTCTTCAAAAACCATCCGTATATGTACATGTATTTTATGTGTACAGTGTACAGTGTACAGTGTATAGACATACAAACGATGCAAATTTTCCTATATGATAATTAACAAAAGGAAATAAAATTATTTTTGTATACTTGTTATTATTATTTTTATATATAACTATATACTTCGATATACCATAAAATCCTTGAATTTTGAATTTAACGTTATTTATAACTGGACGATAGTAAGTAAACGATAGTAAAAGCTTTAGTAAAAAAAAGTAACTTTAATACGTTCAAGTGGAACGAATAACGTTGCTGAATCGTCCTATAGCGTAATTACGACGTTCATATTTCATCTACGGTTGTAAATATACAAAGATTCGTTATCGATCGAGTGTATCGATTATCAGTATTCCACAGGTACCTACTCCGTTCTCTTTATGCGAATTATAAACGTGTATTAAAAAGTACGTTAGTTTCTCGAACTCTGCCGATTCACTTGTCCATTTGGTAATAGAATAAAGCTTTGGAAAAAAAGTAAGCTTCTGGCTATACTTTCTGTCGCTAATTTGAAAAATTCATCGGTGTTTTTATATCCGAGAATCGATTTTCGATTACAGGGCAAACAAAATTTTGCCCCTAATCGGCACGATTATGTAATCGTATGTCGCACGATCGACAAGGGTCTGTATGATTCGCGATGAACGAATAGAAACGATAATAAAAGGGAATAAATCGATAATACAAAAGAGAATTTCTTTTCATACAACGCTTCGTTCGCCATAAAATCGAATTTGAAAATATAAAAAGTGGAAATTGGGAAAAGTTAGGAAATCGCATAATTACGGTATTTTCGATTTGCTTATCGATCGATGTTAGGTTCATGCCTAGATAAAAGATACGAGGATGGCAGGTGACGCGGAAGAGGGATCGATGACCTTAAGAGTACACGACGCCGGCTCTATTTCGAGCGGGTCGTACATATGTATATACCGTAGGCCCCGATTAAGATTCAGAATGACCATGAAAGAAGCAAGTACGACGAGCCACGTTTGTTTTCCTATTACATTAGTCTTGTCAATGCTGATAATACGCGGGCCAAGTAAGACGTTATCGTTGAGCACATCCACCGTTCGTTCCACGTCCAGACTTTTCGTTAGAGATTATCGTTAACGTTTCGCGTCGTTTTAACGTTACGCTGCAGAATGATTTTCATAACTTACAGAATGACGCAAAGACAGTGTCGGACTAAAGCTTCCGCAGGCCTCCTTCGTAGAAACATTCTTTAAATGGTCTTTGAAATATAAACAAAAATGTTTAGTTTAGTTTTCCCTCAAATGTATCTTTTTAAAGGGTAAATTTAAAAAAAAGGTAAAGAAAAAAGGGTTACAACCTCCTCCCGTACCTCTTCTCTTAATCGACGCTGGCGCGAACAAAAGTTAATTTACTTTCGAGCGACTGAAACGCGTCTTCTTTCGTAAATGCTACGTTACTTATTATTAACATTTGCAACAAATGCAACTTATTATTAACATTGATTCTCTTATAATCGTTAAAAACTATCGGATTAATTGGTTGGGTCCAAGAGACAAATTTTAATTACCAAAAAAAACGCCATGTTTCGCGGAAATGCGTATCGGCGACGTAATATCTCCCTCTCTAAACGGACATCAAAGAAGGATATACGTGCGCAACGAGTTACGAAGTGCATAAATCAGACAAACTGTCAAACTCAAATTTATATAAAACGAACGAATGCGTTCGTCCCGTGAACAAAAATGAATACAAAAATGAATAAAAAAATTAATACAAAAATTACGTACACAGAACGCATATAACTTTTTTCACATATTTTTTTCTGTCATGTCAAAGTAAAAAGAATTGACGTATTCGAAACGTACGCTTCTTTAAGCAAATGTCGGTACAAACGGTATCGCACAATGCAATCCTTTGTAATCCTATGTAATCCTTTTTATAATTCACCTACGTATTTTTCTGTTACGTCAAAATAACAAAATATCGGCGTATCTAAATTAAAGTTACTTTATCAGATTGTATGGTAAAGTTACCGAGAGACTTACTACGAGAGAATCGCTAGACTCGGTTGCTAGGAAACAACATTTTATAAATTTATAGCCTAGTCGATATTTGAGTCGATAGTTTAGTGAGAAACTAACATTTATATTTAAAATTATAGCAGACGTTTTAACAATCGAATTATTTAATAATGAATACGATAGAAGAATTAAATACGATAGAAGAAACACTTTTACTCAACTTAGAAAGTACACGCTAAAGCTGCGAGCAAGGAGAAACATGCGAGCGAGTCGAAAAATTTCATACGATCGATTGTCTTGCTGCTTCTACCGAACGATAACGTGCGATAATTGCACGTTTACAAAGACTGTACGTTACACAATGAGCATACTAAGGTATTTCATAGAAGCTTTCCTTGCAATCGCGTTCCACGTAAGTACAAAAAGTACTAGATTCGACGTGGAATCTCTCTGCCCCCTCTCTGTGCTTCACTTGCAAGGTAGGCGCGGGTTTTCCTTTCACCCGGGCCAGTCAGCTCGAGTAGGCCTAACTGCATATACATACGTACACGCTTAATATCTCGTAGAACGCGCATACGTTCCTACGTAACAACTTCACAGGAATATTTTCCATGGCTGCGCGCTTATGAACGCGCCTTCTAACCTTAATCGCATATACCTTTTTCTCGTTTTCTCGTTTTCTCGTTTTCTCGTTTCTTCTTTTTCCTCTTTTCTCTTATTTTACCCATTCTCAGCATTCTCCGATTTCTCCTTTTACTTACGGACGACGATTAATCGAAATCGAAATCGAAATCGAAATACCAAACAAATTTCAAAATACTTGCTACAATCAAGATTTTTATAATTAATATATTATCGGCGTTGTACAGCGCTAAAGATAAAACTGTTATCCGCGATCGAGCCAAAATGTAACATATTCGATAGGATTTATCTTTCACAGCTAAAGATCATTTTAAGAAAAATTATAATCAACGTGAATTTCAAATACGTTGCTTTCGCGATCGATCTTGTATTACGATATATTCTACGATAGTTGATCGGCGAGCGATCGAAAGCGGTGGAAAAACATAAAAACGTTCTAGATAAGACGACCAAGATTACATAAAAATACGAACAATGCCCATTTTTCATTTGCTGGATACGACACTTTATACGAGGTTATATGTACATGCATGCCGATCGAGGATACTCAGCGGTCTGGTCTGAGTGTCAATTAAAATTATTATAGCCGGTCGAGAAGCATTTTTCAGCAGCATCGGGAAACCGGTTCGCTTTGGCATCGGCTGCAATAGCCAGCTACCGTCGTCTCGTGTAAGTACAGTACCGCATTTTGTTTTCGCCTGGCTCAACGAGATCGCGTCCAATTGGTTTCGCGCTTCGGCAAAATTCACACCGCCGATGCCGATAGAAAACGATCGGTAGCGGCGCCTAATAGCTTAGTTAGATCGCCTTCCCATGATTCCCATTATATACAGATAGCGTAACATTCGCAGCCTCTACCCTATTGTTGTATGATTTATTTAAAAGGAAAATCCGATGTATATATAAAATATATATAGGGTGTGGCAAGACGCGAGTTACAACTGGACAAAAAAGTTATTTCATATAGAAATAAGTAAATGTAAATCATAATATTTCGATTCGCAATTTTCTTTTCCAGGTTATATCACGCGTCCTGTAAAATCCTGTCAAATGCTGTCAAATACTGTCAGGTGCTGTCAAATGCTGTCAAATGCTGTCAAATGCTGTCAAATGCTGTCAGATGCTGTAAAATGCTGTCAAATGCTGTCAAATGCTGTCAAATGCTGTCAAATGCTGTCAAATGTTGTCAAATGCTGTCAAATGTTGGCAAATACTGTCAAATGTTGTCAAATGTTGTCAAATGTTGTCAAATGCTGGCAAATCCTGTCAAATGTTGGCAAATCCTGTCAAATGTTGGCAAATCCTGTCAAATGTTGTCAAATGCTGTCAAATGCTGTCAAATGCTGTCAGATGCTGTAAAATGCTGTCAAATGCTGTCAAATGCTGTCAAATGCTGTCAAATGCTGTCAAATGTTGTCAAATGCTGTCAAATGTTGGCAAATACTGTCAAATGTTGTCAAATGTTGTCAAATGTTGTCAAATGCTGGCAAATCCTGTCAAATGTTGGCAAATGCTGTCAAATGCTGTCAAATGCTGTCAAATGCTGTCAAATGCTGTCAAATGTTGTCAAATGCTGTCAAATGTTGGCAAATCCTGTCAAATGTTGTCAAATGTTGTCAAATGTTGTCAAATGTTGTCAAATGTTGTCAAATGTTGGCAAATCCTGTCAAATGTTGGCAAATCCTGTCAAATGCTGTCAAATGCTGTCAAATGCTGTGAAATGATGTCAAATGCTGTCAAATGTTGTCAAATGATGTCAAATGCTGTCAAATGTTGGCAAATCCTGTCAAATGTTGTCAAATGCTGTCAAATGCTGTCAAATGCTGTCAAATCCTGTCCAATCCTGTCAAGTCCTGTCAACCTAACCCCAAAATAAATAAAAACTAATTATATCGTCGCGTATCTTACGTTTCTACTGGAACGTAAAGGAATGTTGCGTTTCTGCGTTACTTTCCCCTCGACTTGTCCACATCACCGCCTAATTGCATTTACAGTCGCGTGTCTGCTGAATCAAAAATACAGATTTATTATCCTGCATATTTCCAAACGCATCGTTCATCGTCATATAGATGAGATCGAAGAATTGTCCTCCAGAACCCCTTGGGGTTAGGTTGACTAATTTAAAAAATCATTCAGGCTAATTTATTTTCACCAAAAACATTTAAATGCTAATAGCAAATTGGCAATGGGAAACGAACAGATTTAAAAGGGATTCGTATTAACGATCATCGTGTGCAACCGAAGCACGTTCGTATTTAACGCTTCTCTGTTGGCAATATTTATAATACACGGGGCGGTACGTTTACAATCGTCGTAAGTCGATTGGATAAGAAAGTAGATGAGCGGAGGAATAAGTGTAGCTAGCAATAAGTACGCGGCATGCTCGAAGAACTTACTTTGTGAAAACAAATAGGAGGAAGAAAAGAGGAAGATTGCCGTCGAGTAGCAACAAATGATCGAGGTGCGGTCGGGCCAGTAAGTACGTCGGGAAAGGTTCATCAATATTCATAAGTCTCACTAGGCCTATCCACGTCTCAAGGATCCAGGGAGTTTCCAGTACACGCTCCTTCTCCCTATCTCTATTTTTCTCTTTTTCTCTTTTCATGTACGTGTCGTGTGCGACTACGTATACCCGACGAAAGCCATTCGCGCGACACGGATTTGTCTTCGTAATGCGCACATTGCACGTATGCGCGCATACCTATTCCCACTGCATAAACTGCATTCTATATCGACATTGTCATATCGCGTTACCGTTTTCATATCCCTGTGTGCGTCGGGGCAAACATATATTTGGATGTCTCCTTCTACCTCAATACTCCTTCTACCTCTGATAAAATCGCAAAATAAACAAAGACAAATACTCTGAAATATCAGCTGTGCTATATATTTGAATCTAAAGTATTTCACGCTTTCTCATCGTTCAAGTTAGCTGTATCTGGAATTACGTCGTTTTCACAAAAATATCGAATACCGTTTAAACAAACAGGACCAAGATTAATTAAGAAATATTCGTTTCGATATTATATAGTATGTATATATTCTATATGTAAATAATATTCAGTTTTAATGAGAAAATTTTGCAAAACAACCTGTACATTTCGATATTATAATAACGAACTTTAATCATTTTTATTACGTTTTATTACGTTTTATTACGTTGACCAAACGGTAACGGCATTTGCAAATTTTTCTTCCAACTAGATTTCCAACTAGAAGGAAATTATTCAAATAATTAACTTTAAAACGTATGCATGCATGCGCAGAGACTAGATAATATGTAATATCGGTATTGTCAACAACTATTTTTCAGCCAAACAAAAGATATCAACTTTTCCATAATAATTTCAATATATTGACTCTTTATATTTGGATAATACGAATATAGATGTCTTTGTTTCTTATTTTTCTTTGTATTTCTATTGCTTTTTAAAACCAAACAAGTTATATCAGAAATCATTATTTACGAATTAGTTGTATTTAAATGTGCGTTGATAGGTGCGTTTAGAATGTATAATGGATAAGCTGTGTATCACAATAAGAGTCGAGTTGTTTTAAAAGTTTAACATATTCTTAATAACCTTAATTGTACAAGATGGCTTATAAACATTGACTTAATCTAAAATAAATATTTGACAATTTAATTTTTCTTCGAAATTCCATTCATTTACCATTTAATAATTATTTCAACATTTAATTTTACATTTTAACATTTAATCTCTTTATAACAAAATGTTTGCTCACTCCTTTTTGATACTCGCCGAAAATACCTACCAAATTTTATCCAATCCTACGTTACGTTATAATTTTAAAAACATTCTCTGTTAATGCCAATTTCTCTTTAACATAGTCTTTATAACATTTACTTAGTTCGTTCGTTTACTTGTACGTGCATACATACGCGCATACGTATGTAGATCATATGTATTTGTACATATAGTCATGACAGTCCGTGTATGCGTACGCGTATTCGTATACGTATTGCACGTGTAATGTATACACATGTACAGTATATAGTTTGCGGTCGTGATAAGATCGAGAAGGAACTTGCGCAATCTCGAGTTGCGATTACCACTGTCGTGGACAGACCCGTCGCCGCCACTGTCGATAGATTTTACCTGTATCTTGTATTTTCTATTCTATTAACGGAGAAACTACTCGTTACCTTAAAACTTTAAGATATAGAGATAGATACAAGAATCGTATGAAACTTCTTGATGAAAATGACTTTCGTAATGTTTCCAACGGTAACTCTACTTTTATCTTGCATTGCCATATTCTCAAGTCGGTGCTTAAAGGTTACGTTAACACGAGATACATACAACGAGGCTAGGCTATCTCTATCGCATGTATCGCGTAATAGTTGCCATTACATTTTTATTTTTTTCCCATCTATCTAGTATCCAGAATTTGAAGTTTCGAAGGAAGAAATTTTAATCGACCGAGTGTTTACAGAATATTTTTCTAGGTTAGGAAATACGTACCGTTCGTTCATTGCAAATCCGCGAGATGACCTCGAAAGTGATTTGCAGGCTTTGGAAGAGGCGATTGCAAAATCGGAATGTCTGATAGCAATACGCGTTTCCATGAAATTTCAGATACGCAGCGTGAAACATCGTGGATGAGCAACATTTGACAACTTATAGACGTTATTATTGGATTTCCTATATGATTTTACATTTAATCTGAACAATTGAAAATGCAAACGATACGATTAATACGATTGCTTTCAATTTACTAGTTCATTTCGCTAGACATTTATTCACATGTTACAAATTCCACGACTAATTTATTTTTCTTATTTTAAATTTTTAACATTTTTCTTATTTTCACATGTCACATGTAAATACATACATATATGTATATACGACAGAGGATTCGGCCGAATAACGTGATTAATAATAATTGATAATAACACGAGGCGATTCTTTATGCAGAAATAAGAAGGACATATAGAATACAAGTTTTCTTATGTGACGCTTCGTTCTCGAGAAAATCGGCTTTGAAAATTTGTCAATGATTCTATGCTCGAACGTGGCTAATTCCGAAATGGGCAGTAGTACGTAAACAACCGTAATTCCTGTGATCTTAGTAAAGCAATTATCTACCTTAGGTAGATATAAATATATAATAGATATATAAATAAATGCAGCGAATTTTTATCATTATTATTGGTAAATGTTCGCAAAACATGTCCATGATTCTTTGACATGTCGTCAAGGTCATCAACCCGAGCAGTGTTACAAAGCTTTTGTTCGAGTGTCGCCGTTCGTTAAAAACTTATTATTTAAAAAATGTTTAAACGAAAGTACATCATTTTTCGCACATTATTTACATTGAAATACAAGCTGATTCTTGATTAACTTAAAATTCGATTTGCATCACTGTTATCATATATATGATAAAGTATAATATTATTATATTCAATTATAATAATCAATGTATATATGTATATATGTATATTGATCCTACTGTATCGAAATATCAAATAATTGTAATATAAACTTTTCAATGTGACAATAACTTTTTAACAAACGGCGACATCTAATTGAAATCTTCGCAATGCTTTACTCAGGTTAACGACCTTGTATTATTTTTGAAAAATGACAAGCGACATGATAGATATAGAAGAAAGTATGTCGGTGCTAAAATTTGTATCAATAACGTCATTACTGATTGTGTTCGCTATTCTCACGTATACCGCTATAGGCTAACGCCCCATTCATTCGATCCCGTTTCCTTTTTTCTGTAACAGCCAGCCTCGAGTCAGTGATTTTCTCGTGTTCTTCTACTTCTTCTCCCTATTCTCTCAACCGTTTTCCTTTGTCTTTCTCAATTTAGTTCATTATTTCGATAAAGAATATAAGAAGAATGAATTTACTGTACGAATTCTTCTTAATTTATTATACGAAGATTGATTTAGCTTCAAGGAATAAATTAAAGCAGAAACAAAATACATCCAGCGTGCTCGTGTACATACTCAAAAATGATTGATTGTAATATGCGCAAGCCTCGATGTAATAAGGAAATACTATACAATACGATACGATACGATACGATACGATACGATACGATACGATACGATGCGATGCGATGCGATACGATGCGATGCGATACGATACAATTTCAGTAAAGAATTATTAGTAACATACATTTTGTAGAACAGAAAGCATTATTAAATTGTTTGAGAAAGTTGTATAACTTTGATTGTACACCATATGTCGTAAGATGAACTCGTTTTCTAATTATTTTCTTTACTGCTTATCTTAATGCACAACCTTATTTTACCCTTATCTTGCTATTACATTTATTTTGCTATTTTGCTATTTTATTATTTTGCTATTGTCTATTCAATCTAACGTATTCGAACGTTATCCAACTACTAACCATTATGTGTATACGTCTATCTATTATTTATTGCACAAATCTTTACCTTTTTATCTAATTTACCTAGTTAATTAGCTACGCACTTTATCTTCGCACTGTCCTTCTTCTTCTTTTCCAATTTCTTCATCAGTCTACAGCCCTATTTTTACTCCTTTGTTCTTTATCTCTCCTATACTAAATATCTATATATGCTATTACTGATCCCTCTAATTGCCTATACTCTCTTGTCACGAACTCAAATAAATAAATAAATATATATATATGAACTAGCAAGAAACTATAAACTCTGGCATAACAAGATTATTGTACGCTATACACTATATATTAAATCGATTCGATTCAACGATAGTTTACATTTTCGAAATAATTCTTGTAAATGGAGTGTTTTATTAATTCGAGTAACTTCCCATTATAAAAACTTCATCGTGAAAGGGGGGAATGAGAAGTACTATAGTTTAGGTCGGAGGAAAGTAAAAAAGATCAATATTGAGATGAAAGAATCGTATAACCTAAACAGGACAGCTAATTATTCTTACATAATTTTTAGTCTACATAACAGTGTAATTCTTGCATCGTTCTATATAGTTTTCATAATTCTGGTATATCAAAATACGATTTGGTAATAAATACAGAAATTCCATTAGCGAACATTAATTAAAATCCAATACGATCATAGAATGTCAGACTTTCGTTTCAAGTTCCTTGATCGAAGATAACTTGACTACGCGCTAGATTTCGCGTTCGACCTTCGATTTGATAACGTTAGGATAACATTTCGATGAGAATGCATTTATCACCTCACGCGGAGCGATTAAACCGACTCACATAAGATTTCATACACGTGAAAAGTGATATCCTTATTAAAAGAAAAACGAAACACGACATACTAGTACTAATAAAAGCGTTCCACAAATAGATAAAACTAAAACTACTAAAAATATTGCTAGCACTCTACAAATACTTTCCCCCTATATTAAAACAATATTTACTTTTTTTCTCTGCATTACTACAACCAAAAATTTAAATGAAAATGATTTCAATTAAATGATCTCTGCACATTTTTATTCGTTACTTATTCCACGACGATCCTTCTTTCCACATACTAGAATCTCCAACGTTCGAATTTTTCCAACGTTCGAAATTCGAATTTTTCTGTAGTTGTTTAAACGCATAAAGACGTTAAACATCTATAACGACATAATAACAAAGTGGATGCGTAGACAAGCATGGGCTGGAATTCGATAGCTCCGTTTCACATACAGAAGTCACCAAATTGCATCATGAGATGGTGAATTCCAATTTCCATGTCGATCTTTAAACACATAAAGGTGTCGAGCGTCGACGAGTCAACATAGTGGTTTCGTAGACGAGTTAGAGATCGAACTGGAGCTCGATAACTCGTCTTCTTGGCTTGACGGATTCACTTAGAACACGAAACGTCCATATACAGCGCGTTGCGAGAGAAAGAAGTCAGCGTGCGCGCGCGCTGCACGTGCACCGGGAGTCGGCCTTCCCAGAGAGTTAGGATGAGTTCGTCCGATGTTGCAGGGGTGGCGAGGCTTTTCTGGTCCCGATAAAATTGAGAAGGCGTCCTGTCGCCTAGTAGTTCGTTCTCTATTATTTTGCGTAGGCGTCGGGCGTCTGACTCGCCCAGCTCTTAATGAGTTCCTTTTTGAGGAATTCGTACTGCTCGCTCTCCGGTGGATTGACTAAGATGTCGCGGATGAGTCGGACATGAGGTTTATCGATATTCGAGATGGCAGCATTATATTTGGCCTCCTCGCTCGTAATCTGGGCGTCTTTGAACTGTGCCTCCAACACATTAAACCATAGCTCTACATCGTCCGCCCAGGACGGTGGTATGCGGACCTGAGCGTTTACCGCGTCCACGTTAGCGAGCTCGTTCTTGTCGGTAGTCGTCATCTCGAACACTCTAATACTCGCGTAGTTCGAAGTCTTGTCGGCACTCTCCCGATTATTTCTATCACTCAGATCACCTCGGGGTCACCAATGTGGAGGATAGATCTGTTTTGATGTAGCGAAATAACGTAGACGAATTATTGCCGTCGCAATCCGTTAAATATATCTTCAATCAAATAGTTAATTACAGACAAATTACGAGTCCGCTGGTATAATTTTGTGTCACGGAATAAATACCCGTGAAACACTCAGAGAAACTTCGTAGATCTGTGCGATGCCTGTTTAAGCGTCAAAATGCTTCGACTCTGTTCGATGAACTCTCACGCTCGTGATTGCGTCTGCTTATTTATACTGGTCAGGGGACAGCCGGAAAATTTGAACTCGACTGCGTTTGACGGTTGTAAGTAGCGGAGTTCATTACTCCTTACAATACTTGTGACCTAACGGTCTTGATACTCCGAAGCAAAACAACAACAGGATTTGACTTGTCCTGCTCACGTGCCGCTACAGTGCTTTCCGGAATGGTTTGGTAGAGCAGGTCTTGCGATCGTCTGGACAGTTCCAAGTTGGTCTGAAGAATGCGCATTTTCTCAATCACCTAAAGTTTCCATGGCTTCCTCCGTGCCAGCCTCCTTCCTCGCGGGCTTTGAGTGGGGCATTCCCTGCAGCGGCGAGCCCTTTTCGTTGTCACGTGCCACCGCAGATCACGCTTGCTTCCGCGTGTCGCAAGGGTGACGCCACGAGGACCTTGCTCGGATCCAGGGTCTGCGAAAGAAGGCGACCGGCCTTCTCCCACTTCTGGTCCTCGGAGACCTCCAGAACGACGTCTTCGGTCATAGTTTTACGTATCCTTGCCACTCTGCTGCCGACCTCGGCCACAGGGACCTTGTCCTGGGCCGCGGTCGACACTTCCGCGTAAGATTGGCCTGATTGTCCTTCAGCGTGCTCGTTACCGCCGATGATCGCGGTGTGTTTGGGGGAGGCAGCTTGTCTCCCGCTCCTTGTACGTTCTCCAATTCTCTCTCCGGGGCTTTCCTCGTGCTCTTCGCCCCTGTCCCCGGAGTTCTCTTTGTCGGTTGTTTCCCTGCCAGCTCCTTCTTTTTGTCTCTTCCTCTTTCAACGGTCTGCCATTCCATAGCAACCGCTTGTCCTTCCTTGGACGCCGGAGTGTGCGGAACGCCAGGCTCCACCCTTCTCGTGGTCTCCTCGGAGACGACCTCCATTTCCCTTCTTCTTTCCATGTTTTGGAGGCGTTCCTCCATCAGCTGGATCAGCAATGGGCCTAGCTCCTCCATTTTGCGTTCGATCGCGGCGAGACGCGCTGTCCCGCCGTTCTGCTCTTCCGTGGAGCGCGAGGCCAGCACTTTTCGGAGCGCCTCGTTCTCCGCCTCTAATGCCGCTATGCGCCCTTCCATGATCGGGAAGGCGCCAGGTGCGGTGTCCATCTTTTTCACAATCTCTGTTGCGCCAGCGGCGATTGACCTCGCCGCTTCTCTCAGCATCTCCACGTGTGTGTCGTTGAGGTTGCGAGATGTTTCGACAACCTTGGTTACCTCGGAAGCGGGACGGAGCAGTTCCGCTCGCCTGTCCGCCGTAGTAAATGTCCTCATCTCGACGGCCAGTTCCGTGGAAAGATATGGAGATCCGTTGGCCTTTCTCTTCTTCGCGCGGGGCGCTCCGACAGAGCAGGTCTCTTCTTCCTCCGAAATTTGCTCGGTCCGTAGGCTCCCCGTGTTCAGTGAGGAGCGGAAGGACCCCTCCTCAAACCCCACCGTCTTCCTCGTACGTCTGGAGCTAACGTGTATAGGCTCAGCAGCCAACTTCGCTTCGTCCCCTCTTCTCATGGTTTCATCCGCCTCTTTCTCCTCCTCTAAAATTGTGTCCTTTGTTCCCACTAGGCGCGCAAAATGAACACTCATACCCGCGCCTGCCACTGCCACCAGTCACTATCACTTTCATATGGCCGGCAGGACGCATTTTCGGCGCGCATACCAGTATGGTTGTGTCCGTGTAGTTCCCCTGGTAGCTCGTGCTGAGGCACTGTTGTCACGTGTTCCAATATGGCTTTCACACCATCACAAACTCACACATGATTTTATTTCACTTGTCACGTCCTTTCAGGACCGAATTCCGCTACTTTTACACCCACTATCTTTTACAGGCACTATCCCTTCATTGGCTAACTTCCTTGACCGAATTCTCCGGTTTTCCCGGAGATTTCGACCACGCTGACAGCTTCGTCCTCTCTACGACTGCTCCACACAGGTGCTCATCACAGACACTACCTATATTTCAAATATCCCAGAGCGGTCGATGCCCGTATGGAATCGATAAAGATTGGACCCACATAAAAATAAGTATAAAGCTCAGGAGTACGTCGTTTGGGTATTCAATTGTGTGTTCACTATCGTTACTATTCACACTCCGCACATCGTAGTACAAATCGACAAATTTTTACAATTTATTAATTTATCAACCACAGTTGATCATTTTACAATCCACAGAAAAATGCTCGATATTCTACTTTGTGTTTGAAGATACATAAAAAATATATATTTGACGGAGATGAAAGAACACCAGAGCCTTTGGAATTTTGGATAATCCCGCAACATTGTAATCTAGACAATTGTAGTTATTCAATCCGATTGTAATTGTTCGAGAGTTGTGATAATGAGCTTGGGCTCGAGGCGACAGTCAGTCGCCGAACGTAGCCGCGGTCACGGGATGAACAAACGGGGTCTAACAAAGGTATGGAGTAATTCTATAGCTCTCCTTAAAGGAAATATTCGTGGCGACACGCGACAGTAAACATTCCAACGGTTTCTGTCCCGTGGCTCGCCACACGCAGACCCTATTCTTCGAGTAAGATGACTGCCAGATGTCGATGCGTCTCCGCAGTACATGTTCGGCTAGCTCGAGGGCCCGTTATAAATCCTAAGATTTAGTCAACTAAAGTCCTTCAAACAGACAAACAGTCTTTGTCCCAACTACGAGAAGATACAGGATACCTATTTTTCAACGAACGACGTCTCCCACTAGAAACTTTCTCTCGAGGGCAGCTAGCATCTCTTTCTAACCACCGATATAGAAATTGACCAATTAGCAGCAACGCCAATTTCCCTTACTTTCTAAACGAAGGTTGCCCTCTACGAATCCGATGATCTCGCGTCCTTAGACACACCCCATCATAGTTTTCCTCGGTGGCATCATCGGGACGGAGATGCATTCTTTTTGCGATCTCATCGACGGGGAGTAACGCCTTACGGTTCGTGAGTGTTACACGCTTGAGTTAGTGTATCGCGCAAGTAGATCTATCATCCCGTCACATATATTCTCCAGATATTAGTTCCTATCTGTATACCCACGTCGTTATTAACAAGATGTTTATGTATTTCCGTTATCCTTATTTTAAAATTCACTGTTATTTTGGGAATTTGTTAAAAAATCTCTTAATCCTTTTAGGAGATGTATGGCTAAACTCAGATCACAGGTTTTTTTTATTTTATTGATTACATTCACAATTTTTCCAGTTTGGACATTTGGTAGAACTTTTTAGCTGTTAGATTATCATGTGGGTGGCTACCCCCAGTGGGATACCATCTTCGTGTTTGTTAGGTTGTGTCCTTTATGAGGTCTGCTGGGTGTTTCCTTTTCAATCTTCTATCCATGTGTTGATCATTTCCACAGCTAGTCGGTTTGGTTTCCTATTCTTTCTTTATATTTTCCTGCGTGTCTGTTAATTTCCTCTTTGTCCGTTGGTATTCCCAGGTCCTTCCGTATATCCTCGTTTCTAACGTACCACGGGGCGTTTTATACTATTGTTCTAAGAATTTTAGCTTGTACTGTCTCTATTTTGTTTATATGGCTCATTGCTGCTGTCCCCCATAGTGGTATTCCTTACGTCCAGATTGGTTTTATGATCGTTTTGTATATTTTTAATTTATTTTTTATGCTTAATTTGGATTTTCGACTTGTTAGCCAATGCATTTGTCTCCTTGTTGTCTGTATTTTGTCTATTATTGATTTTGTATGCTGTTTCCATGTGAGTTGTGTTTCTAGGTGGAGTCCTAGGTATTTGACTTGCCTTGTTTGCGGTATGTGCGTGCCCTTCAGTAGGATGTTTGGTGGTGCCTGTTTTCGCAGTGTGAATGTAATATGGTTGCATTTATCGGGGTTTGCTGTTATTTGTTTATCTTGCAGCCACTTTTCTATTTTTGTGACATGTTCTTGTAGTAATTTGTTATTGGCAGTATTTTGCTATTGGTAGTTGTTGGTATGTTGGCCGTGTATAGTGTGTATAGTATTGGTCCTAAGACGCTTCCGTCCGGAATCCCTGCCTTGATGTCTTTAACTTCCGAGTATGTGTCCTTGATTTTTATTACGAAGGTCCTGCTGCTTAAGTAAGATTTTCTTAACTGGTATATTTGCTCCGGGAATTGTTTCCTGATTGTTTGTAATAGGCTTTCGTGGTTTATTTTGTCAAATGCTTTCTCTATGTCCATATAAGAGGGCTGTACAGTATTGTTTGTTTTCTAATGCTAGTATTATTTCGTTAATGAGCCTGTGCATTTGCTGTATAGTGGAGTGTTGCTGTTGTTGATATTATGTGGTGTAAATGTGTTGTACAGGTAGTTGGAAAATTCTTCAGCTTGCTCTTCGTTGCTTCTTGCCCATGTGTTGTCTGCTCTTCTGATTGCTGGTACCATTTTTGTTGTCTTCTTTATTCTTTTTGTGGCTTTCCATAGCTAGTAGTTGTAGTTCTCGTGAGCAGATAGTGACTCGATGAACTTTGTGAACTCGTTGTTGTTGTGCTCTTTTATTTTGTTTTTTGTTTCTTTTGTGAGTTTGTTTAGGTGTTTTTTTTCTTTTGTTCTGTGTTTTTGCCATTTTGCTTTCGCTTTTCTTTTTTCTCTAATTTTTTCAAGTATGTCTGCTGGAATTATTTTTGTTTGTCTGTTGGTTGCTTCAGGTATAGTGGTTGCCCATGCTGCTTCTTGGATAGTTTCTGTCAATGTTGTCACTGCCTGTTCGATGCGTTCGGGTGTTTCCAATGGGATGTTGCAGTTGGTTTTGCTCTCGATTATTTCTTTAAAAGTTTGCCATTTGGTGGTTTTGTTGCGTGGTGTCTCTGGATTGCTATAAAGTATTGGTTTGTATCTGTATGCAATTATTATGCGTGTATGATCGGAGCTAAGCTCGAGACTGGGTGTTATTTTTAGTTTATTTGCGTTTAGTCTCCTTGTAACTGCAAAACTGAGTAGGTCAGGGATTTTGCTCAGGTCTGTCGGCCAATATGTCGGTCTTCCTGTGGATAATATATTGAGGTTGTTGTTTCTAATGTATTTTTCCAGAGTTCTACCTCGAGTGTGGCAATTCTTGACCCTGATCTTGATGTTATTGCCACTATTGTCGATATACGCTTTTGGCAGGACGATAATCGCCGATTGCGTGTCCATGGCGCCCTTCGTATCATCTGCACTTCCACCTCTCCACCATCTTTAATTTTGAGCTCCTTTATCAGGGCCTCAACAAGTTCCTCCCTACTCACCAGGGGATTCACCTCCTTGATCTCGGTCGACACCTTATCCTGTAAAGGCGTCGCTCGCACCTTATCGCCTATGAGCTCATTTAGCTTATTGGCAGCAATTTCCACATCGCTGTCAGTCCTCATCTCTATCAAAATATCATCAACTCTTGTTTTTCGTATACCAGATCTTTCCTTTAGGATGTCCTTCGCTACCATTAACTCTTTGTAAACTTGCAGCCATTCCTTACCCTCTCCTACTTTGATAAGAATGGCCTCAGGCCTTTTACGGGCTCTCGGCATCCTCGGCCCTCGATCTTCGATAGGCAGAGGGAGATGAGCCGGTTGCGATGAACATAATCGCGGTAACGTCGGGTGGAAACAACACGGATGGTTGCGATGAAGTTTTCGTAGAATGTACAGAGTATCGTGCAAACTATAGAGTCGAACAGACAAGGCCTAGTTCTAAGACGCGAAGGAAAAGCGAGAATAAGGCGGCTACGAGCAAATTTGAGGTAGTGCGAATACGAGATATCAATCTGGCCTCTTGTTGGCGAAGGACGTTTAACAAGAGGCGCAAGAAGGCGACAACATACAAGACAGGGGATCTAGTGAAGGTCGAGAGGACGTAGGGTGGTCCTGGGCTGAAGTTGCAGTCAAAGTTCCTTGAGCCGTACCGCGTAGTGAAAGTCTTGCGGAATGGTACAACGAGAAAGCGAATATGAAGGGCCGCCAACGACCTCCACGGCGGTTGATCACATAAAATGGGGGGGGGGGGCGTTGTTGAAGTGATGCGGCAAATAATAACAATTGTTTGAGGGACGGTTGTGCGTAATCTTCGTCATGTGATCCAAGTCTGCATACTCTTGGATCACCATACTATACACGGCTTCGAATTGCTTGTCGCGTTGGAATCGGCGATAAAGAGAGGCGAGTCTACTCATTGCAACGGACCTTAACGTCCCAAGCGTGGGAAGCTTCTCGTTGAATGGCAGGGCGACGATGTATCGCCCTTCCTTGTTGCGTTGGACATGGTTGCGGAAATGCTCTTCACATTGCAATTTCGATTCCGATAAATGTATGGTGGATGGTCCTTCATCGATTTCCCAAAATCGTGCGAGATCCGCTTATATGTCGGTTGTGGTAGCGTGAAACGAGTGTGTACATCGATTGAGCGGGTGGGCTCCCCCCGATAACCCAACCGAATCGAACCTTTTGCAAACACAACTCAGTATCCATGGAGTGGGATATTTTGCTCTGCCCGACACATAATGATGCTAAAGTTGGTCTCGAACTTAATAATATTTCGATTGGGCTTGGTATGTAGAATGCTGGGTCGGCTAATCTTAGATTTTTGGGTATCTGGATGGCGGACCGATCGATTGGTCTGGGACTAACGACGATATTGTTGGGATTATTAAGAACGTTGCTGTACATTCATATTTGCCATCCATAGAAACAATGGTTGCCGTTATCTGGCTCCTAGCGACTGTAGTCAAGTCGTCGAGGGCGCCGATTGGGACCGAACTGTTAAGGTAAAGAAAGGATTCGGAAATACAAATAGTTTACTTTATTTCACACACAGCAGCTATGCACATATCTTACACTCTGAAGACCTCGACAACCTTGTTGCACGCACGCTTGTTCTCAACCGACTCTTCCAGATTCTTCTAACATCTGGCAACAGTCTTTTGTCTCTATTAAGACCTGGACACCCTCTAATGCTTACACACACATTCACATGTACAGTATAAATGTATCATCTACCCAACACGAACATCTCCTTCGTTTCATGCCGAGGGAGTTTGCGAATTTCTCAGTCATGAAATTCATACTATATCCAATGTCTAGCTCGGCTCGGATTGGTAATGCTCTTTTGTCTAGCACATCGATCTGTGCTGTGACCAGCAGATCATGATGCAGTGTGACGTTTGGAGATGTGTTTGTCAACTCGGCCCCCCTTTTTGTGGTCTGCTTCTTTAGTCAGTTTTGCTCCGGTTGGGATTTAGACGAGGAGTTTGAGACGGTGCCCTTGGTCCGTGATGGGCGTGACTCATACGAAGCATGAACTTTCGTATCTCTTGGAGCCGAAGGTGTACGTTTCTGTGAAGATTCGGATGTCCGTCACGCATGGTGGAACGAACTCGACTTCGATGATCCAGATGGCGATTGTCCATTAGAGGATCGTTTGTGCGATGAACGACTGCCCGACGACCGACCGCTCGATGAACGGCTGCCCGACGACTAACCGCTCGACGACCGTGAAACTGCCTGTGTTTGTTGTCGGTTTAGGTCAGTATGGTGTCGTTGCCCGCAGATATGACACGAACTCGCTGTACACTGTGTCCTCGAGTGTCCTCTGCCTAGACAGTTTGTACATAGCGATGCCTTCTTTTATGAATTGAAAACGTTTTGTAGCCGATTTGGCTTTGAAGACCTTATAATATCTGAGTTCGTGGAGTCCGTTGCAGGTCGGACACACCAGCGTCCTGCTGGTTGTGGTAAAGGTTCGCCCATGCGGTGTGTTTTGTCGGTGACGATGATGTTTGTGGGTTGACCCTTTTGTTTCCTTTGCTTTAGAGAGGAGTTGATTTCCGTTTTGAGAAAATCCATCAGATGTTGATAGGATGGCACTTGTTGGTTTTGAAACGTGCGTTGCCATTTATGCATGCTGGCCGAAGGTAATTTCGACGCGAGCAACTCGATAAACACTACATCTGATGTTACAGGTTGTCTTAATTTTTCGAGCGCTTTGAGATTAACGTTGACGGTTTCTAGCAAATTCTCTATGGCTTCTGGAGTTTCCTTTTTGATTTCGGGATAACTGCGCATCAATTCCCAATGACGCATACAGATCCTGAGGGAACAATTAAATTTCTCCTTCAAGGTGTTAAGCGCGATGGAGTAATTGGCCTCTGTGAGTTCCCATGATTGGATACTTCGTGCGGTCCGTCCAGTTATAGATGAGCGTAGATGTTGGGACTTTTGGACCTTTGTTAAATTTTCATTGCGGTCCACTGTGGATGAGAACGTGTCGTAGAAATAGGCACCGTCAAATTGGGGCAAGCGGACCTCTGGTAAAGTGATTGGTGTCGGCTCCGGTTTTCCGCATGTATCGCGTGTTTTTGTTGGCGAAGCGGTTATTGCTGGTATTTGGTCAAAGAGATTTAGGATCCGTATTTCAATCTCCAGACGATCTTGCGATAAAGAATCTGCACGAGCAATTTCCCCCTCATCTAACGCTTCTAATTCATCTTTAACCGCGCTGATCTTCCTCCCATTCTCGTCGAACGATTTACGGCAAGCTATTAAAAAGTTCTTGTCTACCCGTCCAGACGCTTCATATTCGTCGAGTTGACGCTTCGTGGTTGCAAATCGGCTGACTAAGGCGCTTCGTCTCCGCCGCGATGTGCTGATCGGTTCAGCTTGGACCATATTTGATTTTAATAATAGGAACGAGTTTACCTTAGTCGAATGGACGTTGTCCGGTCGCGAGGGCTGGAGTGCAAATGTTTTAGGCGACGTAACAGTTAGTATACCATTGTATAAATATCTCAATACCTGATCGTTATTTTTACAACCGCGGACGCTAACAGAAAATTATTTTACGTGAAGATACAATTATGGAAATTGATAATTGTTCGACTAATCAAATTACATCGGATGCAATTTAAATTCTAGAGAAAAATGACGCGCCCGGGAGAATAGATGGCGTTAAATGCAATGATCCAAATTGAACTGAAAAGTCGTTATGTATTTAGAGGACTTGTGTGTAGAGGATGGTTGATCGTGAGATTTATTAGACGAGATTGCCCGTTGTAGAAACCGTCAAGTATATTTTAAAATGATTAAATAAATAAGAACAGATAATGTTCGCAAAGACACTCGCACTAACGGATTCGCTCAGACAGTGTATAATCGCTCGCTGATAACTTGTGAGTAACTGATCAATACTCGGTAGATAGTCGGTAGAGTCATAGGACGAGGCGGATCGAGAGCGACTCATGTTGTTGTTGTGCCTTGCAACACGGACTCCGCCTTGATGAACGAAACATATCGATAGGTAAACTCCGAACAAAAGAAAGTCGCAATAATAACCGATCCACCAGCGCAAAATGAAGCATCGAAGCAAGCATGGCTCGCCGTTTTCAACACGTTAAGCGATCAGATGAACCAACTGATGGCTCAGATGTGTGCGACGAGTATCAACCATTATTCGCGTCGGCGATCGAGATTGAAAAGTCGGAGTAGATCGAGGTCGCGAGAAAGAACGTACGATTCCGGCCTGTGCTATTATAACCAGACATTACGAGAACGCGCGCGAAAATGTCGATCCCCGTGCAATTGGAAATAGGGAAATGCGACCAGCCGTCCGTAAACGCGGCATACGACGACGGCTTGGAAATCCGCCGCATCTGCGTCAAGGAAAAGCTGACAAACATTTCGGTTTTAGTGGGCACTGGTGCCGACATATGTGTTTATCCGCGCAATAAGGTACGTGCGAAATCCTGCGACCATACGTACCGGAATCGTTACGACGCACTGTATTTCAGTCGCTGCATGGGCTTTCCCATCCGGGGATACGAGCTACGAAAAAATTGGTGACGACGCGTTTCGTCTGGCCGTCCATCAATAATGATTGTCGAACGTGGACGCGACAATGTATACCGTGTCAAAGGTGCAAAGTCACCAGGCATGTATCCTCACACGTCGGAACGTTAAGAACGTTAGCAGACCGGTTCGAACACATATACTTAGATATTATCGTCATGCAATATTCGCGAGGTTGTCGATATTGTCTAACGAGTATCGATCGTTTTTCGTGTTGGCCCGAAGCCGTTTCCATTGCTGATATGGAAGCGCCACCCGTTGCCTCGGCCCTCCTTTCGACTTGCATAGCTCGTTTCGGCGTCCCCTTAAAAATAACGACCGACCAAAGACCACAATTTGAATCGCGACTGTTTGAGGAGTTATGCCGGTTGCTCGGTGTCAAGCACTTAGGCACGACGGCCTATCATCCCGCGCCTACACAGACAACTGAAAGCGGCAATCGAGTGACACGATACGAACAACTGGGTCGAAATTCTGCCGATAGTACTATTAGGCATTCAAACCGAGATAAAGGAGGGCCTAAATGCAACGGCAGCCGACATGACTTACGGCACCGGCATACGATTGTCGGCGGAATGTTTCTTAGCAACCAAGCAGCGGGCCAACTCGGAATACGCGAACCGGCTAAAAGAACGGATGGAGAAGGTCAGGCCATACCCAGTGACGCGTCATGGCGAAAAGAATATTTTCATTTTTAAAGAACTAGAATCATCGCTGTATGTTTTCTTGCGCTATAACGCAAGGCTCTTTACAGCCGCGGCACAACGGGCCGTTTAAAGTTGTAAAAAGGGATGAAAAAAATTATATTATTAAAATAAGTAATCGCGACGTGTCCATAGACCGATTAAAACCCGCGTTTGTAGTACCGGACGATTTAGAGGAAAAAACCGCCGAATCTCGTAACGTACTGATTCCGGTAGGTTAAGCGAACGCCCGCGACGAAAGCGATGCAAACAAGAACAATCGAATAGCGGAAGAAAACACCAGGAATGAGTACGTTACGCGGTCTGCGCGAAGAGTACGTTTTCGCGATTGGTTTCAGGCAGGTTTCGTGTAAGAACCGTAAATTGTCGGACACAGAATATATTGTATATGTTCAACTTTTAAAATTGCGACGACTTGCGAGAATAGTGTAAATAATTTTTTTACGAATATGACCTAATAATCACGTTATCACTGGTAGGGGGTGATGCAGCGGCACATGAGTCATAGGACGTGGCGAAAAATATCGATAGGTAAACTCCGAACAAAGCAAAGTCACCGTTATGGGCAACCGTCGATCTAAGATGAATTCAAATTTTCTGACTCCCCCCCCCCCTCCCCCAATATAAATAAACGGACGCGATCAGGAGAGAGTTAGTATATACAGAGTATATACGAATTATCGATCAATATCTACGAGTTATTATCCGAGACATTATCCGAGTTATAGTTATCGAGTTTTTCGCGAGTGATCATACCCTAGCTTCGCGAATATATTTGTACGCGCGCCTCTCGACGGTATTTATGTTTATTCTTATTTATTTTATTTATTCTAAATATATTTGAATCCGTTTAAACTGGTGTAGTTAAACTGTAGTTAAACTGGTCGGGGGAGAGTCGGAAAATTCAAATTCGTCTTCATTCGACAGTAGCACGTAACGGCGACATTGTTTTGCCTGGAGTTTATTTACTATTACATTATGTATGTCCTAACGATATTGATACTCCAAGGCAAAAAAACAACAACATGATTTGAATTGTCCTCTAGCTCATGTGCCGCTACATGTACTTTCAAGGACCAAAACTGGCACAATTCCGCTTGTGACGCGAAACGGAGATTATCATTTCACTTCCTTGAACGCATTTTGCCATTGAAAGACGCTAATTTCTGTGACTTGCTTTATCTCTGTCATAAATGTTTATATTTAAAATTTCATAGTTTTTGTGCAAACGTAAAAGGTAAGTAAATATTAATAAATATTATAATAATATAATATAGTACTGTATAATAATATTAATAAATGCTTCGCTATTTACTAGTTTTATGTCCATTAAAGTATATTGTATTTTTCATTAGACTACTTTCATTTTTATTTGGTGTAATAATAAACATATACGTTAATATTCATTGACATCAGTGTAATTGTAAGCTTCACTGTAAATTTAATAAAATTGATAAGAACGGAATTGTTAAAAGGGTATATATGTATAATTAAACTAGATTTTATTCTCAACGTTACTCCATTATTTTACTATTGTTCCATATAAATATTTTTTTTTATATAATTTACATATGTTTCTAAGTTAAGTGTTTGTATTAATTTTATATATGTCATAATTTCAACCACAATATTAAATTATGGTATGTATTATTAAAAAGTGTAGTTTAATGTATATGTCGGAGATGAAAAGAACACCGGAGCCTTTGGAATTTTGGATAATCCCGCAACATTGTAATCTAGAGTTCACTATAGCTGTGATTAAACAATTGTAGTTACTCAATCCGATTGTAGTTGTTCGCGAGTTGTGATAGTGAGCTTGGGCTCGAGGCGACAGCCAGTCGCCGAGCGTAGCCGCGCTCAGGGGATGAATCCTTTGTCTAACAAAGATATGGAGTAAATCCATAGCTCTCCTTAAAAGAAATATTTGTGGCGGCACGCGACAGTAAACGGTTTCTGTCCCGTAGCTCGCCACACGCAGACCCTATTCTTCGAGTAAGATGATTGCCAGATGTAGATGCGTTTCCGCAGTACATGTTCAGCTAGGCTGAGGGCCCGTCATAAATCTTAGAATTTAGTTGACTAAAGTCCTTCAAACAAACAGTCTTTGTCCCAGCTACGGGAAGATAGGAGAGCCCTATTTTTCAACAAACGGCGTCTCCCACTAGCAACTTTCCCTCGAGGGCGGCTAGCATCTTTTTCTAACCACCGATATGGAAATTGACCAATTAGTAGCAACGCCAAATTCCCTCACCTTCTGAACGAAGGCTATCCTCGACGAATCCGATGATCTTGTGTCCTCGGACACGCCCCATCATAGCTTTCCTCTGCAGCATCATCGCGACGGAGAGTCATTCTCTCGTGAGGTCGTATTAGCGAGTTACTTAGAGTCTGTACGCTCGGTGGATATTCCACGTTTTCGCAAAGAGTCCAACTTAGATTTTTGTGAGCACGTACATCTATCATCCCGTTGACCGCGGATTCGTTATTGAACCAAAGACCAACATCACTAGTATCGCGAGTGTCCAACCGCCACGGTTGATTGTCAAGTCGGTAGTATCCATACTCGTATTAACAGACCGTACCTTCGTTATAACCCAACGATGGCCAATTCCAATGAAGATTTATCAAACGTCCACAACCCTACTCCTGACGCTTCTCCGACATATATATTAAATACTTATAAAGAATTTATTTGTAGATTTTAAATATGAGAACTAGATCAAAGAATGAGATTAAAGCAATGATTACCAAAGATATATCGAATATACATGTCGGAGATGAAAGGACACCAGAGCCTTCCCTTTGGAACTTCGGGAAAATCCGTAAAACTGTAATTGAAGTTTACAGTCGTAATTAAACAATTTGCCGTCATCCTGCCCAATTGTACTTGTTTGCGATTTGTGATAATAAACTTGGGCTCAAGGCGACCATCCGTCGCCGAACGTAGCCGCGGTCAACGGGACGGGCGCTTCGCCTAACAGAGGTGTGGAATTATAGTATGACCCTCATTAAAAGAAATACCAACAGAGGTACTTGACAGTAAAACATTCCAACGGTTCCTTCGGAGAATGAATACCTGATGTTGAGGCACGTACACAGCACAGGTCCAGTTAGCCCGAGGGCCCGCTATAAAACCTGGGTTTTGCCGGCAATTAAGATTTTCCAAACGGACAGACAGTCTTTGTCCCAAACTGACCAATTGACAGCGACGCCAATTTCCCTTACTTTCGGAACGAGGGCTATACCCGACGGATCCGATGATCTCGTGTCCTTAGACACACCCCGTGATAGTTTTCCTCTGCGGCATCATCGGAACGGGAAAGGCATTCTCGCTCGCGATCTCATCGATTAAAGAGTAACATCTTCGCGATCAGTGGTTATTTCACGTTTTACTAACAAAGAACCAGACTTAGACTTTGTGAGTACGTTCTTTTGTCATCCCGTTGGCCGCGGATTCGTTATTGTGCCTGAGACCATCGTCACTAGTGTCGCGAGTGCCGAACCGCCGTGATCAATTGTCAAGACTGTAATTATTCTATCATTGCAATAAACTACACCTGTGTGTACTGTACCAATGGCTAATTCTCGAGAAGATTCATTTGACGCCCACAACCCTACTCCCAGTGCAAATCCGACATATAGATACTATTATAACGTTGTTAAATACATTCTAAATTTTTAGAGGAAATGTGGAAACCGATCTAAAAAAAATGAAAGGGGTAGAAGTAGTTCAGATGAAAAAAACACACAAGGTCCTACAAAACATAGTAAAACAGAAAAGAATGTTTTAAGCGAAACAATTTCAAGGAGGATCGCTGGTACTTCACAGATACATTCACAGGATCATCTTTTTATAGTGGAAGATGCAATACAGCCAGAAAAGATGGAACCATTAAAGTCTTCAATGACAACAAGAAATAGTAATATAAAGAGAATTTTTTCACAGAGTGAAAACACGGAGAGTAAAAATTCTAATACTATTGATGATACAGTAATCGCACCAACAGGAAATGATATTGAAGAACTTTCAATGTGCGAGAATGCACTTGAGATATTTACTTCTCTTATGAATTCCACGATGGACATCAATTCTACTTGTACGCAGAAGATTAGATTAGAATCTTTATCACCAATAAAATTAAACGAAACTGTAGTAATTAATAAAAACTTGACTAGTAGTATAGGAAAAAATAATGAACCTAAATTTACATCATCGTCGTCAATAACATTGCAGGATAAGATGCAGCAGATAAAAGAAACGATGACAAACAAAGAGTTTGATGAATTACTCACAGAAGATGAGTCATCCCCTGAAGCGAAAAAGTCTAAAGCAAATATTAAGAAACAAGGAATTAAAAAACGACAAAAACGGCAGAACAGATCTATGACATCGAGCGAAGATTCGATACTTAATACTCCAACAAAACCATCTCCGAGGGAAAAGAATACAATTACAGGATTCCAGGAAATAAGAAACACGTATAAATCGAATTCTCTATTGGATCAATATATCAAGATATCTGTAAAAAAAAGAATTGAGGCATTTGAACAGGCAGGCATGAACAGTCCAAAACTTGCTGTTGATATTGATGCACCAACTAGAATAACTCGAACAAAAACATGAGAACAAAACACTAGAGCTGCTGCACAAACAGAAGCTTCGGAAAATGCAAACATTGCGGAGAAAGCGATTGCTCATAAATTAGCACGATAGTCGCTTGCAAAAACCAAAAAAATTCTATTAGCAAAACAGAATAAGGACGTCGATTGTTGACGACTTGGCGAGTCTTGTTGGTTTATGAGGAGATATATTTGGAAGGTTTACTGTGAGATATTATGACGACCGGCTACGAAAAAGGGCATTCTTAAGTTAAAAATAAGGATAAAGTTAATAAAGGAAAGAAAATTACGACACAGGGGTTTCGGAGCCCCCAGGCCCCGTCGGCGACTGGAGTAGCGTCCCAGGCTCGACCCGACGGTCATTATACGACTGGACGAACGACGAGAGATTTAACGAAGATTATCGTTGTAGCTGTTATACATGCGTGTAAAATTAACAAATACGAGTAGTTTTACTGTAACGTTATTACATACTTCCTGATAATTTCTCGTTATTTATACCATGAGAAAGAATCAACGAGGAACTCTTATCTCGAACGTGGATCTATTTGTCGATAATGCATGCTTGTAATGCTCGTTCATACAGTGTAAATATACGTGTAGATACGTAAACCTTTTATGACTTTTGTATCAAAGGCAGACATGCTATAATACTCGCAAGTGAAATATAATTCCACGAAAGAAAATGGAGAAAAAGAGTTTCTTTGGCAGTATGTTCTTCCTTGTTCATTACAAGTTTCCACTTTGTTGTGCTCCTGTTACATTATAATCCTGCTAGATTCACGCGCGTAAAATTTCACTTTGTTGTACTATATCGCATCATCACCATCTGTCGAACATCTGTGAGAAACGCGGTTTACTTTGTCTAAAAGCGAGAAAACGTCTAATTTAACAAATAGGATTTTCATCAACAGCGAGAAGGACATATACGATGTAATGGAGGCTGTAATGGCGTCCTAGGTCTTACGGTGGTTATCACGATGCCGGAAGTAGCGTTGAGCAGACACGTCAAGGGGGAATCAGAATCGCTATTGGGAAAACCATCACGAACATTTGTTGTTTGCGTCATCAAAATTCTATCTTCTGAGATATTTTTCGCGTTTCCGAGGTCATCGCCACTGTCCTCATCTTTGCTTTACGACGTATAATATCTCGATTTTACGGTAGTTAGAAATTTGTATTAATTGGGAGAACCTTGCAAAAGTACGCAGATCTGCTACGATAGTTAGATAGAGAGTATCGGCAGAGATCTGTTCCTTTATCGTGAAACTCTCTCGGACAACTTAAATGTTATAGATATCGGTTCTCGCAGCCAACCATTCCGTAATAAACGTAGATCGTCCAAGAAATTTGTCCATTGTCATCCGTTAATTTCGCGCACTTTTGCTTTATTTTAGCTACGTGGGAACCTATGGGAACCTATCTTAATCCGTCTCCTCTGTGCTAAATATCGTTCACGCATAGAATCAAAGTTACATAAAACCGCGTACAATTGCATCAGGGAATAATTTTCTCGTCTCGCAGGGCGAAAACAGGCTCACGAATAATCCCTCTGTCCTGGCTATCGAATGTACCGCAAGCACGTAGTTTCAAGCGTCCGTTCTCTAGAAAATGCGAAACAATTTAAGGCCGACGGTCGAGTCAACGGTGCGACAGTCGAGTCGGAAAGATCAGAAAGACAAATCGTCATAGTCCGAACACACCGGGGAGCAGAAACGCACTTCCATGATCATTTGTATCGTTGTTCGTAAGCTGTTGATTTTTCTTTTTCTGCGACGCTGCTATACCCTACGCTCTATGCTCTATACCGTTCTTTTGCACGCTATTTGCGTTGTACGCGAACTTTTTATCACTAGTAGATTGCGAAAAGGTCGAACCCGCGGTTGCGATCGCCCGCAATAAATATTTTACGTTCTCGCTCGAGTTTTACTTTATTTCAAGGACAGTCAAGTTAAGCTATTGCTCAGCTTCTCCTTTTATATCACGAATTTTACGTAACAATGCGTAAGTCAAGGCGGATGTAGGTCGTAAGACAAAGGAAAGTGTAAATAAATAAGACAAGGTGTATTTAAAAATAATAAGTTATTTATTATAATTTATTTAATATGTATACAGGCCATTCGTATTATAGTGGCGATAGCTAGCGTTAAATTAACAATGATAATTGAATGATCGAATGAAAATGATCGAAGAAGAGACGAAGCGAATTAAAAACTATAGTTGCAAATCAAATCGCGCTCATACGCAAAATTATAAAATACGACAGTATTAAATTAACCGATGAAGTAAGAGTAGAACTTGACGAATATATGATGAATACCACTAAAGAGAGACTACTAACAGATTCCATTCGATGAAATATTCAACGCTATAAATATGTACTGTTTATCGAAAATTATAAGAAAGCATTATGACATCACCTGTATAACACAGCAATAGAAACGAAATACAAAAATTATTAATTCATTCTAGATATATCAAGGCTAACTGTATTCGCTGTCACAAGTAATGTTTTCTTTAAAATAATTGTACCTTTGCTAACAGATTCGGCATGGGATATAGTGCGAGTATACCTCATACCAACCAAAAGAAGCCATGCATTTCTGGCACCAGTAGTTGAACATCCAATATTTTTTACACAACAATATACATACATGAGCGTTGATAATGAATACCTCGATCAAAAGTCTAATATAAAAATAGGAATTACAATGTGCAAACAAACACAAGCCATACACGATAAGAAATCCATTCACCATTGTGCGTCAGAAATCATCAACTTTTGCAGAAAGATAGATATTTGTAAATTTGCTGTTTACAAAATCGAAGACATGACTTTTTGTCGTTATTTCTATACTCAGAGGTAAGATGACAATAGTTATTATTTTATTGAATGGATAAATCTATCACACTGTTCTGAGCCAAAAAACCGTTATTGCACGCGCTTACAAAAACTAGGGATAAAAACAAAAAGGCATCTTAAGCATATCGATTAAATCAATCGAATGTAACTAGGATCACCCTTTAGTTACTATTTCTTATAATTAACGCATCTGCATATGGATGGCGAGCACGAACTCACGTTGTAATTTTCAACACCCCCTCTCATCGGAATTCGAATGCTCGTCAAACCAATGGTCATTATATGAGCACTTGGCTTGCCCAAGCTTTTCGTTAGTAAATTAACATATAGTGAATTCCAATGATTCCTTTTTGGAAAATCTTACGAATATATTGATGGCGGATGTCTATATGTTTCGTGCGACCATGGAATACTGGATTTTGGACTAATTTGGCTGTACTCAGGTTGTCACAATATATTTCGGTTGCTCTTTCTTCAGCCATCATATCAAACTTGCATAGAAATCGTCGCAAGTATACGGCTTCTCTAGTGGCTTCTGTTAGCGCCATGTATTCTGCTTTGGTGCTGGAAATTGCTACACTTTTTTGCTTTCTAGATTCCCATGATATAGCACCATTCGATAGTTTGAATATGAAGCCAGTTCTGGATTTTCTATCATCAACATCACACCCCCCCCCCGCCAGTCGGAGTCGACATATCCTGTTATATCATCACCAATATCCCTGAAACACAGACCAATGTTAGACGTTCCCTTAAGGTAACTGTTTCGACCGTTCGCGGAGAGACGCGATCGCGAGATAGCACGTCAACGAGAGTTGTAAGTTCCCGTTACGATTAAATAATCGACGCCACGAACTGATCGATCCCCTTATTTCGATTATGATAATAAGGGTAGTTCAATGAAATTCCACGGAATTAACACAAATAATGTTTATTTCAACAACTTATTAACTAGAAAGATATAAATGGAACAAAAAAAAATGTAACTGCGTTTGGTTGATAAATAATGCGCGACATATGAGATGTGTTGACGGTTCGACTTCTCGAAAAGTTCTGAACGCCTTTCGATTTTTTTTCGTTTTTTCTGGAAGGCGACCCCCACTACGTTCGGATCACGCCACATTCTTTTACGCGAGGTAAAATAACGGCCACGAGTCGACGTTTCTAGAAGTCGCCCTGCTTAATGAACCATGCGCTTGCCACTACAATGTTTGTTTGCCGGGCAGACGCGACGATCCGTCTGCGACATTATAGTGCTGCGATCGACAGTTAAGAATATGACCTATGGTAAGCCGCATGGCGTAACAGTAACGTCAGCCCCTTTTGGCGAATAACCAATGACTTTCCTTTGGGTTGTTATCAAAACAACTTTGCTTTCAATGGGGTAGTTGCAATTTCCGCATCCTCAAGACCGAATTTCCTCACCATATCTGTAATATATTACTCTTGACATACTTTTATCTCTTTGGTCTCTTTATCTTGATAAAATTGCAGACCCAAACGAAAATTTTATGCAATATTCTTCGAATGTCATACTTTAATGTACTATTGCTTTTAAAAAAGAAATTTTAACTGTATCGTCAGAAAAAATTCACAAAACACGCCTTTTTTTGTACGAATAAACTTTAACCCCCCCCCCTCTTAATAATGGATATACAGATTTAGCTTCATATTGGCTTCTTGAAAATCTTGAATGCTGCAAGCGATGCTCTGTTCTTACCGCCGAGTTACTTGACTCGTCTAGGGGACCGTCGCCCTATTATTTAGTGAAGTGAGAGGAGCCGGTTCACTATTGAGCTATGTTGCTGCGGTATAAACGTGAAGATTTCCCCTATAAGTTTAGAGTTTGAGCTTTGTATTGTAGTATTTAGCCGTTTCTCCAAGGACAGTATTAGGGTTGTGGTTCATATTTAGCCATCAAATATATCGCGATGAAATAAGGGAATACAGAGGTTAGGACAATTATCTAGTTATTATTCGATGGAATTTGACTGCAAGTAATTTTTGAATCACTTGTTTCACGAACGAATCGTATTTATTTGTTTCGGTCTTCGTTAATATTCCAAATTCTCTTTTGCTATCGGCATTTTAACACTAATAATAAGCGTTGAGAGCAATCTTGATGTGAACAGGATGATCAAAATTTTTACACCACACGCAACAAGGTTGATTTGTATTATCCTCTGGAATCTGGATTAATACGTTCCTCTGGATCATAATTTATCGTTGAATTTAACGCTGCGGCAGTCTGTTGCAGTTAGAAGCCACATGGCCTAAACGTTGGCAAGTCTTACATTGCATTTTGTTTGTCAAATCTAATTGCTGGTGAAAGGTCGGTGGCAAAATACTGAAAATCAGCCGAAGATCAGAAATTGAATAAAATTTCAGGCTGGCTTTTGACACTAATGTCATCAGGCCCGGTCACATAACTGGTTTTAAAAGTTGAGAAATCAATTAATCGGAGAATATAAGAATTCATCTAAACTTAGATGAACAAAAGAAATAACGATAAATGTACAATTTTAAATTAGATCTTTAAACCAGTCATTTGACTAGCCCTGTAAGGTTAGTGCTTATTAAATAGTTTAGTAGTCGTTGCGCGACATTTTGAATATTCAT
Source organism: Bombus vancouverensis nearcticus (assembly GCF_051014615.1). Taxonomy (NCBI): domain Eukaryota; kingdom Metazoa; phylum Arthropoda; class Insecta; order Hymenoptera; family Apidae; genus Bombus; species Bombus vancouverensis. Next base: position 728,599 of record NW_027468924.1, on the reverse strand, counting down.
TCGTATAATAATTAGCGAAATAACTTTCCTTCGTTGATTCCTCCGCCATAATTTATTTTCATTATTTACATCCTTCACTGTACATTTCTTAATTCTCCGTATTCAAGATATTTCTAAGAATAAAAATCATTGGATTGGTCAAAATTTCAGATACTATGTCGTGATAATAAAAATGTTATAGAGAAAATATCAATGGACTTCAAATTTTTAATCGTGAGAAAATTATTCTCTTGCCACATTTTTCGCTTAGGAATAAATAACTTTCCTCTTTTATTATTTTTATATTAGTATTAACAGCGAATACGCACTTAAAAAGCGCTTAACCCTTCTTCTGCGGGTCATTTCCGACCGGTAATTTTAAGTAATTTTTCATTTTCTGCATGCTGTTGTTTCAATCTTGCTTTCTTTAACGAAATTAAGATTATAAAGTAACTAAGGTAATAAGTTAGACAAATGTGTCTGTGATGTTGCCAGTAGGGCTACGAATTATTGTACGATGTTTGTAAATATCGGTGTAGAGAAAGAGTCGTGCTGCGCAATTCGAAAGATTCCTGCTGCGTAATTCGAAAGGAAGTTCTCCGTAGAATAGGAATGTTTTTGTTGATGTATACATTTCTTTGTCTAGTAACGTGTAATCGTTAACTGCTTAGCTGCTTGTGCCACCGGCTCGTGTGTCCCCCCTTCCATCGCCACTTTGGAAGTTGCTATGCGAAACTAAGGTACAAGGAGTCATTTAGTCGTCTCATTTCGTACCGATAACGTGGATAACGTTGCGTCAGGTTTGTAACGTATTAAAACCTATTGGTGGCATCGGTTCTTTATTACTTTCATTAGTGTATTTTTCGCATTATTCATTACTATATTTTCTACCATCGTTTAACTTCGTAACATATGTTCCTTTGATAGAGGTGACGCGCAACTAAACTCAAGTACTTTAAAACAAGATTTCGCATGCGTTTCTGTAGTATTATTTAAGTATATTTAGTTGTGAACTTTCGAATTCTTGCAAATATTTTCAACTGTTTATAACGCGGGATTATAGTGTATTAGTGGAGTGTATATCTCATATTCTAGTAACGAACATTCATAGTATAATTCTTGCAAATGCTTACATTGCATTCATGGTACTCGTAAAAACATTTGTTCGATATCGAGGAATATCTTATAATTTTAAATTAATATTTTTCATACGTAAAAGAAAAGTAGCAGTATTTTCTAAATAAACGTTCGATAGAGAAAAGAAGAAAAACATCGAAACAATATTTCGCTTCTTTTCTACTCCCCATTCCACCCCACCCCACCCATAAACAACTTTATTTTTAGGGAATATTTGTGACCGCGTGCAATGCGGTTTGTAGAGTCAGTGTTTGCTCCGCAAAAGTATTTTTCAATATTTTCAAATCACGGTCGTTTTGATTAAATTCAATTAAATAATCACACGCGAAAGTAGTAAAATTTTATCAAACAATTTTCCACGCGACATTAGAGCTCTTGTTCGCCGGTTATAATTTTTGCGGTCGTGGTAATGTGGTCTTATTTTATATTCTTTTGAACATTCTTTTTCGATACTAGAGTCAGTGCATCAAGAAAACAAAGCCTCTGCAGGAGCTCAAGAATGTAAGTAGTTTTACATATTGTATTTCAATTTGTTCTATTTATTATATTTTTTTTGAAATATTGTTAATTATACAATAAAACGATTGATAATTTAGAAAGCTGTAAATGTCCTTTTTAATTGAAATAAAGTCTTAAAATCTTAACATTAAGGTACAATAAAACTGTCTGATACGTATCAAAAATCAGTGAATGTTTTATTCTCAAACTTTTATATTAGAGTTTCAATTTATATACTTATTAGAGTTTAGTCTTTATTGTTGTTAAATTTCCATGCTTATTATTGTGTATTAACAATATTAATGATATTTTCTGTTTTGTTATAGACATATCACAGCTTGAATTTCTTTGTCTTTTTAGGAATACTCCAACGGTGGCTCAAAAGCCAAGAATGTAAGTAACTTCACATATCTTACTTGAATTATGTGTATTCTGTATATTTTGCTTTGAATACTATTGATTAAGAAATACAATTTGATTCAAAATTTCATAGGTTAGGGTTTTCTAAGATTATTCTTCTATTAAAATAAAAAAAGTGTTAAAGTCTTAATACCAAATTATAAAACAAATGACTAATATATTTAAAAAATCGTTAGACTTCTGATTTCTAGATTTTAAACTTTTATATTAGAGTTTAAGTTTTTACATTTATGGATGTTTATTAGAATTTCAATCTTTATTATTACTAATGTTACGAGTGTAATAAATTTCCATTTTTCACAATCTCCAACATTCCAAATAATCAGCGATCACTTATCGTGTTTTGTTTTGTAACAGATTTTTCATAACCTCCATTTCCACCATTGGATTTTCGACAGTTCCTGCCTGATGTTAGTCCTTGAAATGATATTTGCTGAGATAATGCAGTGTCGATGGGAACGTTTTCCGCTTCTCCGCTTCTAATGGTGAGTCGCATGCGTTTTTGTTCCTCCGGTCACTCAATCATGTCGTAGGATGAAAGGTCCGAATCGGCACGGGTGACTGGTTGTATTATGTGGAATTTTTTGCGAGCATAGTGACCGCGGGTATTTTTTACACCCGTGAGTAGTAACATTTTTTTTCATAGCTTTATTTATTAGTTCAGGATAGGTCTTCTTACACATCGCGATTATAATCATTAATTTTTTAATAATTAGTTTAAACATATAAATTTGAGAATATATTCGTGGTACTGACAAATATGTATAATAGTATTCAGTATAAATATTTGCAAAAGGCAAATATCTAGACGAATATACTTGTATGACATAAATACACTTAATCTTAAGCAATGAATTTTAGTATAAATAATAGGTACCGAAGGAAAAATCGGATGCCCTCCGATTTCGTTGGAATGAAAGATGCTATTTTTACTCAATGATAATGACGATACATGCAATAAACGATACATTCATTTTGTGACAATATTAATTGTAATATATCACATTCTTTTGTTTGACTTCAGATACTATAAACGTAAGTAGAATTTAAAATATGAATTAAAATTTATTTCTTTTCCGTACAAGAATCTGTGAAATTTTATGTGCAAGAAGAAACTTCGCGACAGGCAGATTTTTGAAACAAAGCAATAATTTTGAACACTGTTTGTTACGTCGCGTAACACTCTACCTAGCCCAGGCCACACACCGCGGGCAATATGGCAACCAGATGTCTTCGGATACTCGCAGCGTATCCTCCATAGTTTCAAGTACCTTCCATAAATCTCATAGATTTCCTAGAAAAGGTCCTTCAAACGAAACAAACATCTGGTTCCGAGGAATTTCTAGAGACTATTGTCTACCACAGCTGAAAATGGAAAGTTAGTTTTTCTCACGTACGCTGCAACTTTCCTCCCACTAACCACTTTCTCTCGAGGGCGGTTAAGACCCTTCGTTTAACCAATTAACGACGAAGCCTACTCCCTCACTCTCCTAACTAAAATCGTCACGAACAAATCCGATGGTCCCGTGCGCTAGACACACCCATCCTTAGCTTTCCTCCGACACAGCATCGTCTCCCAAGACAGTACTGATTTTACATCCTTCGAACGGTCAACGTCCTTCCACCGGGTATACACACCCGCAGATCAGTCACTCACTCATCTCGTACATACGCATCAGCGTAACTGTCTTCGTTATAAGTTGTTGGAATAAACGGTGAAATATAACTTACTACTGTGTCATATTCATTTAACCACCTCTGTTATCTTAACCGAAACAGGGGAACGACTACTTCGCGGCGTCGATTCACCGAATCGTAGCGAGAATTTACGCCTCTCGCTGACGCGTTTTTCTCGCGACCGCGTCTCTCCGCGAACGGTCGTAACACTGTTTCTGCATTTTTGGAAATGTGCTTTGACGAAGAGATTGCCGAAGATTATTTCTATCTTGGTAATGCATTTAGAGACAATTATTCTATTTCATCGAGTCTTAGTCTTTTTTCAATTAATGTTACTTTTTTGATAATATTAAAATTTCAGTAATTTATTAAATTAATAAAGCAGAGTTATTATAATCCAAAACGAAGTAATAAAATGTAAAATCAAAGGACGTTAGTCCGTTAAATACAAATGAGACAAACTAATCATGCTTTTAGATTAGGATTTTCAGATTTAACAATTGCCGTGCCCATTGTCAGGATGTCATTCACGTGCTCAGGTGTTACTTGAATGGGAAAAAGACATTGGGCACGATGACTATAATTAATGCAAAAATTTCTCAGCTGCTGACCATGTGTTAGGGTATCGTGCACGACGTATTTTCCATATTGTGTATGTGTGTGGTTAGGCTGTGGAATTGCGTCGTTTTTCTCATTCGCTACAACTTAAGATACGAAAAATGTGGAGACGTATCAATACAATCACAATTCGTGGTAATATTAGCTACACGATTAAGCGTAACCACGCTGTGGAGGTGAACCTCTGATCGGTTAGACGCGTTTTCGAGTGACCAACCTGTTTCAGGGAATTTCATTCGAATAATCGACGGTATAGCTGGCACCAATGAAACATGTCATCGTCTCTGGCTTTGCCCGTCGATTTTTTTAATTTCGCGGTCGTGATCGCGAGTAGTTTTCGAAACGAACTTTAATATTGCTCGAGCATGCAAATGCAAACGGACAACGACCGCTATATGATCGTTGTTCATCCATGTGCACTCGGATCAGCTTCCGCGATTTATGTTTTTATTTCACCTTTATACTTTATTTTTTGGTTTGCGATTTTGAAAGTCTCGAGCTTACATGAAACTTCAGCGGGCATTGCGCCCGAAGAAAGAAGAGGTTACGAGCCGAAGAGGACCGGCCATAGAAGAGGGCAAGTACCAATGACTCCCCATCCTCTGGACTATCCAGAGCCCGGGAAGCCATTCTTGTTACTACTTTGTCACTACGCTCGCTTTTAGTATTTGTAGTAGTAGTAGTACTTCTTTTCTTTGGCCGATGTATATAACAGATAGTAAAAGTTAAAAGACAAGTGTTTGTATGTATCGTCGGAGAAAGGGATGAACGTATCGGGTTAAAACAAAAACTAGCCGGACAAGAAGGCGTGGAGACTGTACCGCGGCTTGGTAGATAAGCTAGATTTATGCGACGAATACAGAAGTTCGTAGTCAGATTACGATCGATCTGTCTGTACTCACGATCGCTTCGTAATCTCCAAGTTCGCATTCGACGAAAACGAACAGCATTGTACTGCCGAAGATTAAAATAGTTTAACTTTCGATTGATTATATTGGTAAAATGCAATTACGTTTCAGAAGTTCCGAGTTGACCTGTACGTTCTATCGTTTCGGTTTTTTAAAAAAAGGGAATTCAATTGTTTCAACTATAATTTATATTACATAGTTAGTATTCGATACAATATTCATCGTTATTAATTGCACGCGTATATACGAACTTTTACGAAATTGTTAAGGTATAGAGAGGATTCGGAAATACAAATAGTTCACTTTATTTCGCACACAACAGCTATACTTATATATTACACTCCGAAGACCTCGATAACCTTCTTGCACGCACGCTTGTTGTCAACCGACTCTTCTAGATTCTTCTAACAGGCTCCAATCGTCTTTTGTCTCAACTGAGACCTGGACGCCCTCTGACGCTTACGCACACATTCACATGTACAGTATAACTGTATCATCTAACTGTAACGATTTGACGATTCCATGAATTTTCATTGTTCGAATCGCTCGATTAATGTGATATTACATCGTTGAATCGCGTCAGCAGTGTTTAAATGTGATTGTTAAATCTGTCAATAAGTTAATTAATTTGGACGATTTAATAATCTATTCTAATAATATTATTTGTAGTAATTAGAGCACGTTACATGTGTAGGATTCTCAGAATTAATTTAACCGGACCGTAACTGATACTGCTTCCTTTTGTATCTGTTACAACAAATCAATCAAATACATAGTAGTTCGTATCGATTAGAGCGCTAGAAATTTCAATCACCGAGTAGTAACGATAAAGACGAACAATGAAATAGCGATATAAATAGAATAAACGACAATAAGAAATACGTGCGATTAAAAGTCATATCTCAATGGTAATTAAAATCGTATGCTGCAACAACGTCATTCTTTTAATCAACCATATCCTTTTCTCAAATTTTTCAACTTTAAAACGAATAGATTAAATTGTGTTCGTAATTCTAATTCTACTTTTACCGCGCAAATTTTGTATTGCATTATACGATGTACTGACCGATCCGAGACGAATGTAAAATATCAAAAAAAAAAAAGCGAACGTTATCCATTCAAGTTCTTTAATTAACGTTATAACTATAACTAGATCGTATGCTAATTTATCTTTTATTTACATGGAAACGACAGAAAGCAGTATTCATCCCTGGCGCGAGTCTCCTTCAATTTCCCTTCCTTTGATTATATTTCGCGCGATGCTAAAGAAAGTTCTTCGGTTAATGCTGTCTCAATATTTATATCTGCCGGAAGCTAATTGTTCAAAAGAGATCCTTTTATTTCACGGGCCGGCCGGAGCGTCGCTTCTTCAGCTCCGTGTTTTACCTTCTCTCTTTCCCTTTTCGAATCATAATTCGAGTTTCAAAGGAAAAGCTAAGTAGAATCCGAAACAAAACCACGTGGTCAGCCAGGTGGTAATTATTAACGCGACGGCAAGAAGGTTGCCGCGATTAATAAGGGGAAAGCAAAAATTCCGACGGAAGGAAATAAGAGGGAAGAAGAGAGAGGGATAGCGAAGAGATTAGTTGAATAGCCCGACAACGTGTTTCACCTACATGCACACACCTGCGTTGTAATGTTTTGCAATATGATATTATGCGGCACTCACAATATGACAGGGTATTATCCTCACGCAGCGCGGATTTCCATATTGCGGCTAACGTGGCATTACGCGAAATCAACTGTACAACTACGAGTTTACCGTTAAACGTCGTTAGCTACCGCGCCGTGAGTCTAAATGCACGTCGTGTCTCAATATCACGAGGACTTTTCTCGATTACCGACCTGTTAATCCACAATCGCCATTTTCTAGCGGAACAACTCGCGCCTAAAATATTTATATCTTACGTTGGATGCTCGACTTCGATTCCACCAGAACTGCCGTTTCATTTTTGCCAAATCGGATAAATAGCAGTTACCATTTTCAACGTATAACGTAGAATCGAAGTGTATGGAATAATGAGGGAACATCGTTCGTTTGCTATTACCAATTAAAGTATGAATTTTGAATAAAACGTTCACTGTGAGCTAAGAACTTTCACGTACGAAGAGTAGAAAAACGAAAATCACAAGTCACGTTTCTCGGTTTTTATAGAAAAACAATTTTCAATAACAAAATAGTAGTAGAACAGCTGAAGGTAATTGTAGAAAATATATAGAAAAAAGATAGCAAAATAGTAGCTTTTATACTTAACGATTATTAACTAGTAATCCGTTCGTAACGCGACTTGTTAATTATTATACGTAAATACATACAGCACGCAATCGCACGTATGTATGTTGGTCGAATATACGTTTTCCTTCTAGAAAGTAATAAAATCTTGTTCCAAGCTTTCAAACTTTTTGATACTAAATCCTTACTATATAAATACGCTACACTCGTAATTAGCCTCCGTAAGGAAAGACCCGTTTCAGTTAGTTACCTAAAAAAATATGGAAAATATTTCAGTTTTTAAGCTCGTTATACCGGCTTCCTAATTATACCTATTTTTGTACTGGCTAACTAACGTTCAATTTCCTTTATTATCCTTACACGATAAACACGTACAGAATGTCCTCCTCCTACGTCTCTTTGAATATTTCGCATATAATTAAAAATTACGTGAAAACACACGAAAACGTTATTAAAGTGTACCATTAATGTATAATGTTGCATTTGAACGAAATAAGTTTTACGTCGTTACTTTTATTCCATACAACTATATTTACGATAAAGACTTACAGTCTACGTAAGATCTAAAAAAAATATCCAAAATTTTAAGGTTTAGAGAATGGAACAAATCTCTGCTCACGTACCGTTTCCTTGATTGCGTTCATAAAAGTGTGAATTTGCGTGAACATCCGCATTGCTAAAGACTTGGAATGGTCGATTATAATTTCGACGATAACGTCGATAATAGCCTCAAATATGATTTAGACTAAAATTATATCTGCGAAGAATGGCGAAGAAGAAACGAAGAAAAGCGGATAGGAAATATTATCAGGAAGCATAGGAAGCGATTAGATACATTAAAAGTAGCGTTAAGTAAGACCAATATAAGTATGTCGGAGATGAAATGAAAACCGGAGCCTTCCCTATGCAATTTTGAGGAGGCCTTTTAATGCTTTAGCCCAGATTTTATCATAACTGTAATTAAATAATTGTCATCTGTAATTGTTTGACATTTGTGAAAAGCGAAAGTGGGTTCGAGGTGACAACTGGTCGCTGAACGTAGCCACGGTCACGGGATAAACGTTTTGCCTGACGAAGGTGTGGATTGGTTGTATTATTCTCCCTAGAAATCACATAGAATTGTACTTTAGAGATGCCGATATAATGGGACACACGTTGTATGAGGAATCAATCTCCAGACAGATATTGCCTAGCAACAACGATTGGAACCTTCTCGATGTTTCCAGCGAGAATACAACAAACAAATGCAGTCGTATTACGAAAAAGATTTTAATCAGGGAGGGATTCGTGTGATCGCCTTGGAAAGTGATACATCGAGTAATTTTTTCCGAGTGATTCAGCAAACGTATTTTTTTTGTGTTATAAAAATTGTTTAAAGTTTTCCCGTTGACCGTGGATTCGTTTGAACCCCGGATCATTGTTTATAGCGTAAATTAAATTCAATATTTGTAAATTTATCAATCGTTAATTTTCATTATTCGTTAAATTAGTAAATCGTAAGATATATTATTCGTTTCTTTTATTGTTCGATAAAACTTATTATTCTTTAATCTAATTAATAATTTAATTTATCATTTGTTAATCAATCATATCATTTACAAAATTCATTATTCATAATATTTGTAAAACCTTGTTTATTCGTGTAAATATATTCTCTGTTTTGTAAAACAATGGCTAATTCAAACGAAGAATCGTTACGCGCCTTAAATCCTAATGTTAACCCGACATCAGAAGTGGGATCAAGCCCAAGTGTCACTTTGGAACAACTCATGAAAATCATGAACCAGATGACTCAGCCTAGGGAGCAAAAGTCGAGTATGGAACCTAAGGATGTAACGTTGTCACGTTTTGATCCTGAAGGCACGGGCGCTGATCCATTCGCGTGGTGCTCATACACAGATGTGATTTTGAAAGACTATCCGATGCAAGATAGTGTGTTACTTTCTGCTTTAAATCGTGCCCTAAAGGGATCTGCTGCACATTGGCTTTCACAAATAGTGCGTGGTGGAAAACTTTCCTGGCCAACGTTTAAGGAACAATTCCTTTCGCGTTTTGGTGGCACAGAGACAGCCGCCACGGCATTAATAAGGATGTCCAGAGAACGACCGACGGAGACCGAAACTCTAGGAGCTTACGGTAGTCGCCTCCGTTCCATGTTGCAGATAAAGATGCAAGATCTAACGATGCCCGAAGTACTCAATGCCTTAACTCTTTATATGCTAAACTTACAAGATCAACGCTTTCATCGATTAACGCTCGCAAATAATATCAAGACGGAGGAACAATTTTATGATGAAATGAGAGCTTATCCTTACAACGATCTGCCGGCAACTTTGTTAGGAAATACATCGGAGGAACCTGAAGTTAAACGACGCAAGTTATCGCATTACCGGGTGAAGTGTCATTATTGTGGTACTCTTGGACACAAAATAACGGAGTGTCGCAAGAGGATGCGTAGTGAACAGCGGAAGGATACAAAGGATACACAACACCAGGAAAGAAACCGTCCAGCTTCATCGTCCAAGGTGGTTTGCTTCAAGTGTCGTGCGGAGGGTCATATCGCACCTGATTGTCCACAACTGCAGAACAGAAAATCCGGCTTCAAGAATGAACGTCGAGTCGACTCCTGTGTGGTAGAGCCTCCAGCTGGTAAATTAAGTCATCTGGGTGAGTCGTACCCATTTTATTTCGATTCCGGAGCCGAATGCTCATTAATCAAAGAATCCGTAGCTTCGAAATTTTCTGGCAAACGAACGACTGATGTAGTAATAATGCGAGGCATAGGGAATACTTGTGTTAACAGTACATCTCAGATTTTATCCACTGTATGTATTAACGGTTTTACATTGGAGATAACTTTTCATGCCCTTTCTGATAATTACTTAAAATACGATATCATGATTGGTCGTGAAATTTTGAGCCAAGGTTTTGACGTGAATGTTACACGAAACAGTGTCGATATTTGTAAGACAAAAATAGTTAACGCTTGTAGCAGAGTCGCGGAAGATGTGATCAACATTAATGAGGTCGACACTGATGTAGTTGGTAACGATAAAGATCGATTGATTTCTGTTCTCGAGAAATACAAAGAGTCATTTATTACGGGTTTTCCGCGGAATCATGTAAATACGGGTCAATTAGAAATTCGTTTAATTGATCCCAACGTTACCGTGCAACGAAGTCCTTATAGACTCAGTGAGGAGGAGCGGGGAATAGTTCGAGAGAGGATAGGTGAACTGATCCGAGCAAAAATCATAAGACCGAGTAATTCACCATTCGCAAGCCCTTTATTACTTGTTAAAAAAAAGAACGGTTCAGATAGATTATGTGTAGATTACCGAGCATTAAATAAAAACACCGTCGCGGATCGGTACCCTCTTCCTCTCATAGCTGACCAGATCGCGAGACTGAGAGGGGCGAAATACTTTATAAGCCTGGATATGGCCAGCGGGTTTCATCAAATTCCTATTCACCCGAATTCGACTGAATATACCGCGTTCGTTACTCCTGATGGTCAATATGAATACATGACGATGCCGTTTGGATTGAAGAATGCACCGTCTGTTTTTCAGAGGGCCATTTTCAATGGCTTAGGTGATCTTGCTTATTCATATGTTGTCGTTTATTTGGATGATGTTTTAATTATTGCCGATACGATAGATCAGGCGTTAGAAAGATTAAACACCGTCCTAGATACCCTCGTAAACGCCGGATTCTCTTTCAACTTTTCTAAATGTTCTTTCTTGAAGACGTCAGTACTTTATCTGGGTTATGTGATTCATAACGTATGTGATTCATAACGGAGAAGTCCGACCAAACCCAGGTAAAGTACAAGCCTTGAGCTCTTTGCCCGCACCAACGACTGTTACACAGCTCCGGCAATTCATTGGTTTAGCTTCTTACTTTCGAAAATTTGTTCCTAAATTCTCACAGGTAATGAAATCTTTGTATGCTCTCACTTCCGGTAGCAAGAACATAAATTGGACGGATAAACATGAAAAAATTAGGCAAAAAGTAATTTCTATTCTGACCAATGAGCCGGTGCTAATGATTTTTGACCCCAAATATCCAATAGAACTACATACGGATGCTAGTTCCGAAGGATTTGGGGCTATCCTAATGCATAGGGTCGAAGGTAAAAATAGAGTAGTTGAGTATTATAGCAAGCGGACTAGCCCTGCGGAATCTAGATATCATTCTTATGAGTTAGAAACGCTGGCAGTGGTAAACGCCATCAAGCATTTTCGTCACTATCTGCACGGTCGGGAATTTCTTGTTGTCACTGATTGTAATTCTCTGAAGGCATCCAGTGACAAGGTACATTTAAATGACAGGGTTTACAGATGGTGGGCTTACCTGCAAACTTTTACCTTTGACATTATGTATCGGGAAGGCAAACGAATGGCTCATGTAGATTTCTTTTCGAGAAATCCCGTAGATCTGCATCATCGTACGATCAACAAAATTGTAGAGAAAGAAATCAATCTATCTGAAATCTCCGATGATTGGTTGTTAGCAGAACAACGTCGCGACCCACAAATCTCTGAGATCGTCCGTAAGTTGCAAAATGAGGAGCTCGCGGAAGATATTGCGAATACGTATGAATTACGGTCTGGTACACTCCATCGGAAAATACAGAGAAAAGGTAGAACTCTTTGCTTGCCCATTGTCCCAAGGGGTTTCAGGTGGTCCGTCATTAATCATGTGCATCAGTCCATTATGCACTTAGGTTGGGATAAAACGCTTGAGAAACTATACGAGTATTACTGGTTTGAAGGAATGGCGAAATATGTTCGCAAATTCGTTGAGAACTGTCATGCTTGTCGAGTTTCGAAGGCTAGTTCAGGTAAAGTACAAGCTGAACTACATCCCATACCTAAGACCAGCATACCCTGGCATACGGTACACATGGATATAACGGGTAAATTAAGTGGTAAGAGTGACTCGAAAGAGTATATCATTGTTTTAGTTGATGCTTTCACGAAATTTGTATACCTGTATCATACTCGTAATACCATTGTAGCACTTAAGTCCGCTATATTTTTATTCGGCAATCCCTGCCGGGTAATAGCAGACCAAGGAAGGTGTTTTACGGGTAAAGATTTCCAAAATTTCTGCCAGAATAGACATATTAGACTTCACTTAATAGCAACTGGTGCGAGTAGGGCCAATGGACAGGTAGAGCGTGTTATGAGTACGCTGAAAAATATGTTAACGACGGTGGAAACGACCGGGCGATCTTGGCAAGACGCGATTGGGGAGATACAACTGGCCTTGAATTGCACTACCAATCGTGTAACCAAATCAAGTCCTCTGGAATTATTAATTGGGAAGGCAGCTAGGCCCTACGGTTTATTGTTGCCTGATAATATTGAGGAAAAGGAAGTAGACATCTTCAATGTAAGGCAACAAGCGATACGGAACATAGGGACTTGCGCCAGTTGTGATAAAGACCGGTTTGACAAAACGAAAGCGAAGATAGTTAGGTTTAATCTCGGTGACTTTGTGTTACGTAAGAACGAGGAGAGAAACCAAACAAAGCTAGATCCGAAATTCAAGGGTCCATTCGTGATAACGGAAGTTTTAGAGGGGGATAGATATATTTTAAAAACTCTAGATGGCAAACGGTCATATAAGGATAGACACGACAAGTTGAGGAAGAGGCCAGATGGTTGTATTCCTGCTGAGTTGGATGTCTGCGGTGATGACAGCGACGGTGATAATAACGATGCGAGCACATTGATCTCTGGGAATCATTAACGCCGCATTGTGGTCATAGTAATATACCCAGTGTAGTGTATGCGCCTTTTTATAATACTCCCAGTGTAGTGTATGCGCCTTTTATAATTCTCCCAGTGTAGTGTGTGCGCCTTTTATAATTCTCTCAGTGTAGTGTATGCGCCTTTTATAATATCCTCACTGGTGCCCTGCGCTTTCTATAATATCCTCACTGGTGCCCTGCGCTTTCTATAATATCCTCACTGGTGCCCTGCGCTTATTATAATATCCTCACTGGTGCCCTGTGCTTTCTATAATATCCTCACTGGTGTCTTGTGCTTTTTGTTATGCATCCAACGTGGTTATGCGATTCAACAAACTGAGATCTTTGTGTGGAGTCGAAAATGATCTGTCGTGTCATTGCGGTCTGACTGGTGATTTACGGAGTGCAACTGGCACTTTGAATACAAACTATAACACTAATTTGAGTTCTTTTTCATTTCCTTGCTTGTCAAATTTTTGAACAGAGCTTGTTGCTGAATTGGACCCTTGACTTATTTGGAACATCTAATCGAATGGTAAATAATATCAGTTACACCGAGTCTAATGTTAAAACTCTGTATTTTAGCTGCACACGAGGACGTGTGATAGTCAGTATGGCCGTGTCGGAGATGAAATGAAAACCGGAGCCTTCCCTATGCAATTTTGAGGAGGCCTTTTAATGCTTTAGCCCAGATTTTATCATAACTGTAATTAAGTAATTGTCATCTGTAATTGTTTGACATTTGTGAAAAGCGAAAGTGGGTTCGAGGTGACAACTGGTCGCTGAACGTAGCCACGGTCACGGGATAAACGTTTTGCCTGACGAAGGTGTGGATTGGTTGTTTTGTTCTCCCTAGAAATCACATAGAATTGTACTTTAGAGATGTCGATATAATGGGACACACGTTGTATGAGGAATCAATCTCCAGACAGAAACTGCCTAGCAACGGCGTTTGGATCTTTCTCGATGTTTCCAAGGAGTATATAACAAACTTTTGACAGATATTGCCTAGCAACAACGATTGGAACCTTCTCGATGTTTCCAGCGAGAATATAACAAACAAATGCAGTCGTATTACGAAAAAGATTTTAATCAGGGAGGGATTCGTGTGATCGCCTTGGAAAGTGATACATCGAGTAATTTTTTCCGAGTGATTCAGCAAACGTATTTTTTTTGTGTTATAAAAATTGTTTAAAGTTTTCCCGTTGACCGTGGATTCGTTTGAACCCCGGATCATTGTTTGTAGCGTAAATTAAATTCAATATTTGTAAATTTATCAATCGTTAATTTTCATTATTCGTTAAATTAGTAAATCGTAAGATATATTATTCGTTTCTTTTATTGTTCGATAAAACTTATTATTCTTTAATCTAATTAATAATTTAATTTATCATTTGTTAATCAATCATATCATTTATAAAAATTCATTATTCATAATATTTGTAAAACCTTGTTTATTCGTGTAAATATATTCTCTGTTTTGTAAAACAATGGCTAATTCAAACGAAGAATCGTTACGCGCCTTAAATCCTAATGTTAACCCGACAAGTATAAATGCAGAATGTTGGTACACGTTATCGTGCACATAAAACCGTATACCTTATATCGAAACTCGGAAGTATAGTTGCTTTTAAAACGGATGCCCACACCCCGCGTAAAACGTCTGTTTGAATGATAGGTGGGAGTGTCCGGAAGTCAGTGGCATAGCGCGAGCTAGCCAACGTGAATTACGAATTCCTTTGTTCGTCCTTTGAAAAAAGTCCGCCCTTGTCGGCATCAAAAGAGCATTAAAACGTAGGAATAAAAAGTCTCTCTATCGACTGATATACTTTATAAGGATCTGGCTATTCTCGAGTGTGACACGGTATTACCGCAAGCGCATGCTCGTACTTTACGAAAATCATTTTCGTAAATATCGAGGTTCTCACGCAGTTCTAATAGCTCGATTTTTATTTTACTTTTTGATTTTATTTGCTTACTCGTGGATAACAAAACGTATTTAACAAAAGCAACAACGTTGCTTTATTTACAACGATTCCACAAAATTTCTAACAATCCTGATATGTCAAAGTTTTCTCAGTTCTTCGAGTTCTTCGAGTTGAGAGCTCTAATGTCCTACATATGTAGTTCGCGAAAGTCTTGAGTTTTAGAAATCCATGAAATTGTTAATTATAAAATCCGTGATTCCTGTGCCATTCTTAAAAAGTCCAAATAACTCTATTCTATAATATAAATATAATAATAGTAAAAATTGATAGTACAGCATGGTAATAGCTAAACTAAAAATTTATGCTTTATAACATTTTAACACTGAATAGTGCTTTAATTCCATTAACAGACTTAACAGCAGAATTTAATCAATAGTATGATCAGGTGATATTTCATCTTTTCACGCGAGCACGTAATTCCACTGTTCTAACATAAAAATAACGAACGCTATTCGTTCGAATATCAATTTCAATGTCCCCTACTATTAACGACAGGGTACTCGTTGCTTAATTAACGACCTTAACCAACTACATTTCGATTTTATTAGCCTCGATCGAGCAACGAGCAAAAGGCAAGAGCGACCGCCGCCAGTTTCATCCCTTTTCCGTTCTTTAATCAGAATCTTCATCTATGAAATTGAAGCTTGCAGCAGCATATCGAATTAAAGTGGAAGCATGTATCGGTGAATAAATAGCCGACCGTTCGAATCGTTCGTACGTCTCTTCGCATGCATTCACGTTCGTTTTAGTTACGGTTTGTAAAAATTTTTAAGCGCCACGCCGGATCATTAATTTTTGTTAACACCGCTTCGCGAATATCGCGACAAAAGACGGAAAGAGAAAAGCGTGGTTAACGGAGATATGCACGGGGCCGATGCGTTCTCAGGACCGTATCGCGTCTCTCTGTCTGACACGAGCCACGTAATGTTTCCTGGCGGGACCGATCCGCTTCGATCGATCCATACTTGAGAGACAAAGAAGAAAATAAAACATTGAATTTTTCACGCGGACAGGAAATTGCGAGTGCTTTTTAAACATCCCTGTTTTTTAAGCGCAACTTTCCGTAATAAATCTTTTGTTAGTATGATATCGACAAATGCAACAGGGTTGCGTGTTATTACGCAAAACGGTATGAAAAATGCAACGACAAGGGTAATCGTTTCTTAGTAGCAAAGTATCGGATTGTCCGGAAAGGTTAGAAGTTTTGATATATTTTTATATTTTTGTTCATCTTCGCGCGGTAAAGAGTGACATGTTTTTGTAACTAATTCGATTTTATCATGAAATCTCGTAAATGATCGATAAAGAGTCGTTTCGTATCTACGTTAGTGTAATGCGAAGGAACACCGTCGTATAGAAATTTGCAAATATAACTACGCGTTAAACGATTATCCTTAGGTGTTACATCTGTAATTAAATCCTTTGAGAAGGATCTTGGTTTCCAGATTAATCTTCAGACGACTAGGATAACAGTCTGCCTGTTGCAATAGTTAACAACGAAATTACTTGGATTATCTGTATTTAGTATAATTATGTTCGTATAATTAATCGATCGTGCCACGTCTATTACACGCTTTTCTTATTAGTACGCAGATTCTGCAAGCGATGAATTTTTATAAACAATGTTTTGTTTATTTATTGTATTGGATTAAAATCCTTGTTAACGATTTTCCAATTGATACATCAAACGACGAATAGGACATTGTAAAGGGTTTGTAGTAACGTACTATGTAATCGAAAGTAGAACGTACGTTAAGAGAATATTGCTATCAGTAGCGAATTTTATCGTTGAACGAATTAAATAATCGAACGACTAATTTCTTTTAATCCGAAAGGTTCGACTTTTACTTCAAGTACAAATAAAAATATTTCATTATCTTTTCTATGTTTATACCACTTCTCAAATGTTACAGATTTTTCCACTTGTTCTTGCCATCGAATAATACGTTATATAAGTTTTAGACACTCGGTTGACATTTTCAATTTCGATGATCGATACAACTAATACATTTTACACGGTACAATGTATGTGAGTAGATATCTGAGATTCCAAATGATCGTATTTATCTTTTACGATTATTCCACGATACAAAATTATCTATTTCGCTATTCGTTTACTTATTTGCACAGTCCTTCGCGAGTAATAGCTAGTGATTATTATTTATGTAGTATCGTGGACGAAAGGCCTAAGAAATATCGGGCGAACTATGAACAATGTCGCGAGAGCCGAGGCGCCGTCGGGCCCATCGGTCTTTTCAAGTGCATAGTTTCGTGGAAAAGACCTACGTGACCCTGGCTACGAGCGTCTGCAGAACACGTGTGCGGTGGGCCTAGGAAAAAGGCAATAGGATGCGACAACGGCCAGAGTGCGAGTCGAGAAGCCGAGTGCGAGTTGAGCGGAGACAGAGTTTGCTAGTGGCGTTGCCGAGAGAGTGTGGATTGCGCTGTTTTCTGTACGTTTGGTATGAATAGTTCAAGTTAATCAACAATCGTCTTTTTCTGTCTGATTAACATCTCTATTGTCCACTCTTTGTAAACATATTACATCACGATATTACATTTATTTTTAATTGAATGTTTAAGGCGAGTTCGAACAATTTCGCTGTTTTCGTCGAAATATTTATGTCTACTCGTATAAGGTTGCGCATAATACATACCGTGCGGCATGAAAGTTATAAAATTTCAACCTCTTAAAGGGGAACGAGTACATAAATTTGCAGTTCGCAAGAAAGTTGTAGATCGAGGCAGCGTAAAGGATGTTCTAACGCCATAAAAAACATTTCCTTGCGTTTTTCTGCGTTGGTGGTAATGATATCATTAGTAACTATGATAGCACAGTATAATTGGTAACACGATACCTTAGTGCTGCGTGAAACTTTGAGACACTTTGTATAAAATATAGACGAAGGCTAGTAATTATTTTCTAGCGCTAATGCTCCTTACGAACTTAACTTCCTTTTTCCTCTGTAACCAGTCTTGTTACTTTGTTTCTCAAATTAATAAACCATAATTGCATAGTAGCGAACCACTGGAAACTCAACAACCATCAACTATTCCATTGTTTGTCATATGTAGGCAATTTGCGAAAAAACAAGGCATGCAAGTTACGATATAAGTGCCGTATACAACGCCATATAATTAATTCGATATAAAAATCTGAAACTTTCGCAAATTTTATTTTATTTGGAATTTTATATGTTATTATAAGGCACGTATGACGCGAATGAAATAATACATAGACGATAAAAGCGGCGATGAAAAGCATCGAATTTGTGATATACGTCGGCAGAGTCCTGCCGTACGATCGAATTAATATTGTTAATGGAAAGTTTCGAAATCGCAAGTTACAAGTCACTAATATCGATATGACAAATATCCTGCATAACGCGTTCACAAGTTTAATAACGAAATAAATGAAATTTCATAAGTAAATTTTACAAATTATAAATTATTTGATTGTCTCGTTTGATGAAAAATTACGAAATTACGAACAAGAAGTCTATAATCTACGACATGTGACTTGTCGATTTATTAATATTATTCGTAGGTAAATTACCGTGGAAGAAGACCGAGGCCCGGTTGAATTTTACCAAAGTATACACATCACGAGACAAAACGAACGACTAGTAGCAAAATTTGTTGTAATATGCCCAAATGGTCCATTAAAAGATTGGCTATAGTATATCGTAATTGAAGTACACGTGGCTTAGCTTTGTTCGTTAAAACGTCGCGTCGATTTTAAATATCACTGCTTGAATCAAGTCGGCGGAAGTATTTACGCTGATTCGAAAGAACATTATTTAACTTACAATTTAAAAATCAACGATTTCGAGAAGCTGAAGAATGTTTTTGATAACAAGATCGTTCCTCAAGGTTTACCTAGGCAATAATCTACGCTACGTAATAGTCAATTCGATTGATTCAATAAGAAAACTCATAAAATCTAGTTACAATATAAAAAATTTATGATCGATATTGGCAATATTATCCGTAACACGTTAACGCAAGAGTAAAAATAAGATGTAAAAGATGTTCGTATCGCGTACGATTACGCTCGATGATATGCTAAACAAGTATAAAGCTTGCAAGCCCATCATCGTTTATCCAATTTAATTGAGTCGTGAACGACAAGAAGGATTATTGAAGGATAATGATAGATTTTCTCGAAGCAAGCAGCCGCAATTGGGTTATCTGTATAGGAGTATTTACTGACCCCGGTCTGTTGCGCCACTCCATCACTTAGGGCAGGGCGTTTTCTCCATGAAGTTCCCTTGGGCTTCCGAGGTTATGTCCCAGCGAAAAAGGAAACTTTGTGCGAGCTGCGTTTCAAACATGTCCTAAATCTTTCGGATATCTACTCGAATAGAGCCAATCGATCTTTCCATTTGGAAAAGGGAACGATGAAAGAGAAACCAAGTATCAATTTAACCATCTTCTTGATTTTTTCATTTCACGTCGTTGCGATTTTTAATATTTTGCAATTTCTTTTGCATCATCTTCTCTACGATCTTCTGTTTGTAGGATTTTTCAAATTTAAGTAGTACCGTTCGTCGTTATTTGGAGAAACGGTTATTAAGAAATTTAATGAAAACGAATTTGACGAAGGGATGGTTTTACTATCGTATATTATAGCGTCGTTCATATCGAATCGTAATTGTAAGTATCTACTTAGTTCTCACCGTTAGTAAAGGATTTTATATATTATTTTTACTGGGTTTTTCTTCTTCAAAGAATTCTGTTTCGTATTCGCTACGTTGGCCATCTTTTTCGCAATAATCTCGATGCTCTCTAATTAAAAAAAAGAAAAATATATATCGTTTGAAATATATAATCTATTCTTTATTCTATAAAATATCCAGGCTATCAACGTATCTTCTATGCTGACAGTAGACGTACTTTCGTTCGGGAAGTGGCGTCTTTCCCAATCGATTATACAAGCGTACAAATGTAACACGCATATTATCTAGAAACTAGACCGGGTATTTCAGTCGAAATCTCGTCAAATATCTCTAGAATAGCTCCATAGAATAAAGTCACTTTATAAAGCGAATTTAGCGAATTTTTTCTTCATTGCATTTTAGACGTGTATTTAGGTAACGTGTATCTGGAAATCATCATTATCCGCATTCAAATCAATTTTTAAATAATGCATATTTTATTAAATACTTTGTTACAATACACATTGCAGAATTCCAATTACTTCTCCAATTATATCTTTAATATGGGAATACTACCGTAATCCCTCTATCTTTCCTACAGTTACATCGATCAATGCTCATTCTGTAACTTCGCGTTACATAATAATAATAATAATAATAATAACAATAATAATAATAATAATAATAATAATGGTTCTAATTGTGCCGCTTTAAATGTTGATTTCGCAAAATACGTTACGCGATATAACGTTGTACACGATACAAGCGAAATCAAAGAGTGGAACCATTAGTAATGCCACAGTTACTATTATTCGCAGTTAATTAAAGATTACACGCATGCTGTGCGATCGAACAAGCAGAAATATTCCACGGTTTTCTGAAACAATTATTTCAATGCCCGAAGTAAATAAATCGCCAAACTGAGTAGAAAGGATATAATATATTCGTTTTCGATTTACTATTTCATGAATGGAAAATATCATTTGAAAATAAGAAACAAAAGCTGTTCGCTATCATTCGAATTACATTTTTCGATATTCTGTTTTGCGCCGTGGCAGTTTTCGTCGGTGTCTAAACAATGTCCAGTCCGTGACGGTTTATATGCTTACATCCGCACGCCGATGTTTGACAATAGGCTCGATGATCGAGTGAAAATTTAACAATTTGCGCCTGAAAGCTCGATCGAATTCACCGTCACGCCTCTCTGCGCTTGATACCGTATTTAAGAACAATGCCAGATAGACGATATCGGGCACAATATGAAATCGAAGAGTGGAATTAGTAGCGATATTGTCAACGATAAAGGTTAATTAACCTTTGATTCTGGGAAAGAAGGGAATACGACTCGTACGAATCGTCGAAACAGAATCAATCGTGCCAGTGTATGGATAATAGATAACTAATTAATTGGCAATTAGCGATTTATCGAACGCTGAATATTTCTCCATAGATTCTCACGTAGAACTGTTCTTATCTTCTTTTCGTACAGGCATACGGGAAATAAGTTTTGTTATATTTAATTAATAATATATTCTAAGAATTTATACAGTAAATACACGCGGAGAAATATGGTATTAATAAAGTGATCCGAGAATTAAACGTAGGAATTTAATCGAGTTGACAAATTGAATCGAAAATAGATTTCAGTCTGAATTAATCCATCGATGTACATTTTTTACTTTTATTTCATAATTTATGCGGATCCCATTTTTCCTCTGGAAAAGATCTACTTATGGAAATTGGATAGATAAAGTATCGAATAAGGACAAGATAAGAGAAGAATCAAGCAATGATTGTAAAAGAGCGATAAAAATGATTAATTAACCTTCTCCGTTTTCTTCTCTTTATGATATTCATTTACGTTTTTTAAATTGTCTTTGAAAGGATTATTTCCCAGTTATTAGTAAGAAATTACTCACAAACCATTACGCCGGAATTAATATAAAATTTCCGTTATTTTACCTCCATTTATAAATTATCAAATTTATTTAAAAGGCAAAAGGTATAAAAAGAAGCGACTGATTTTAATTACGCAATTAAATCTATCAAAAAATAGATGTAGATATAAATGAGTTTCATTTTCGAAATTATTGATTTCATCCATTATTATATTATATAATCTTCCTTTATTTATACTTTGCCATTACGATCAAGAAGAAAATGAATAGAATAAAAATATCCGATAAGATCGAAAGGATATTCTTTCTGAATTTTTAACACTGCGAGATTCGCTGCGAAAAATTATATCGATATAGATTCTCGTTAGATTTTTCTTTGATACCGAGCGCAGGCTACCTGGTCAGTAACCACCAATCGATCTTAAGGTGTTTCCGAACCATTAATTGATATCGCTTCGTCGTCCACTTACATCTCATCGCAACAACAGGTCTTCTCGTATTCATATAAGCCAACGATGCTCTCGACTTAATCGGTATGTATCAGATTTTCTATTTTTATCCTTATTTTTGTAACTTCTTGCGTCTATTATTTATAAAATCTTGTATATCTTTGAAAAAAGTTAATATCTTTTACTCAAATCGAAACGAATCGAATTATTAATATAAAAATAATACGTGTGTCGATTGTGCAGTTAGGCAATGTAATTGCGATTACACGGATTAAAACAATTTTTATGCTGCGACGAGAATTAACGAAAATTGGTAAGAATAGAATACTCCAATTGAAAAACGAATTGATCATTAGATGAAAGAAAATCTAAATCAAGGTCGATGAATAGATAATAAATCTGCGGTATTCATAAAACTGAGTAACTAACTAGGATAAAGGTGGTCAGCTGTGTACACAAAGCGGATTAGCTTTATTATTAAGTAGTCAGCAACGAAACTTTATTACCAGCAATATTGGTTTTCATTGTTCGTATCATGGTACATAAACTATATTTATATTGTTGCGTGCCCGTGGCATAACTTGCTTTATTTGCATCTTTATACAATGGATTAACGTTCATGCAGTTTTCTGATTAAGACGAGATCGAAACACGTGCGCGCAATTCGAACTTTCGAACGCGGTTCGCGTTGGCAATGGCATTCCACACAGCGACTGTCAAATACTCGTGTTCCACACTGTGGCTGTCACATGCTTGCGTCATTGCCCCCTCTCGTGAAAAGGCGGGCGAGTCGATCGCGGCAACTTTATTCTGTTTATCGGCAACTTTGCATCTCAGCGGCCAGATGCAACGAATATTCCTTGTACCTCGAACAGGTACTTTACTATTTACCTGCGTCGCTTTTTACAGACAACCAACGCCTCGAAATTCGTCCAAAGTCCCAGGGCGAAACCGCGTAAAAGTCCCCCGCGAGACATCGGTATCCGTATCCGAAATTTCTCTATCCTCCGAATGACTAATTTGCATTCTCGCCTTCACTTTGCTTTTTCAATTTTGAACTTTTTGTTTCGTGAAACCTTCTTTCCCTCGCAAACCGCCACCAGAATCCCATCGGCGGTGCAATTATGGAACACCGGCTGATCGGCCACCCTCTGCTTAGTCTCTAGCCTTTTCCAACGAGACGCCCTCTTCTTGGCCCAGACTGCGGAGTCCTCTCTTCCCCTCTGTGCAACAGTCGGTCTAAGAATGTGTATTTCCCCCAAAAGCACTCTTACACTCTGCTCGCGTCTTGCTCAGAGCAACGTTCTACAGGCGCGTTCTTCGTGATCGCGCTGACCCGGAAGGAGATTTGCTTCTGTATTATTCAGGCTTCTTCATAGGACCGCCACAATCAGAGCTCGTTCGTACTCGCGAGTGGCCGCCCCGGAGCTCCGAAGCGAATCCACGTTCCAGCGGCCCCGACATTCACCGATTTCAGAGTCCCAACTTTCTCCTCCCGAGGTTCGCTGACACCACTCTTCGGATGACACGATTCTCCCATTCTTCGCCAGCGTTCGTCGCATCAACATCTTTCAACCGACCTTCGCTCTCGTGGATTAAAACGAGTTCTTCTTTCGAAGGATTCGCGACGAGCGTCCCGCGGTTCAGAACGAATTTGACAAGCGAGGAAGCAGTTGACGAAATTGCACGTGTACCCGCTACGTCGTCCTTTTCCCGTATCCCTGAACCTTTTCCCTTTTCCAGCAATCCTTCTGCAGCTGTCTTGACTTCCAACAGGCGTCCAACAGGTTTCAATCTCGTGATTCCTGTCCTCGATCTTTCTTCCATCCATCGACGTTCGTGCCTCCGAACGGGCAACGTCCACGGCCACCTACCACTCTTATTGCAACCGACGCTGTTCTTCCCAGCGGGTCCAAACTGCTTCTCTATCGGGTTCTAGAGTTTCTTCGCTAATTTCTAGAGTACCGGATCTGCAACCAAAGATCGAATTGGTATCCCACTCCTGACACCTTTATACGATACAGTTTTCTGATTATGCAAGATATCGATATCGTCGAGGGTCGACTTTCTAACGATATTATAACATAAACAGGAGAGAGAGAGAGAGAGAGAGAGAGAGAGAGACTTCTCTATAACAACACAGATAAATGAAATATCGTAATCTTACGATATCGACGATTATCTATTAAATGTGGCTTCGTGGGTATAATAAATTTTTATTATTAATTTAATGAGATATACAAAAATTCGGACCTTTCACTTTTTACAGTGAAATCGTTTAAAAAATCAAATACGATGTCAATTAATCTCATGTGACCAAAATTATTTTCTTATGTGATTTTGAGATTAAAGAATTATCTGTTTTTTCTACACCCTTCGCATAGCATGGAAAGTATGTCTTTTAACAGAAAGTATGTATCTTTGGCTCCTATAAAACTTCGTTAATTATATCTTTATGCCTAACAGGTTCTTTCATCTTTTAACTATTTTATATTAAAATATTTCTTTTTAGTCATAAGATGAAACAAAATTAGAGTAGAAGAGTCAGATAGTGAAATATTAAAGGAACGTCTGAAAGAGATAGAAAGAGAGAGTAGCACGATGACGAAGTGACAAGAAGAAAGGAGAGAATTTTACCAAAGAAATGACCTATCAACAACAGAAGTAGAAAGAAGAAGGGATGCTTTAGAGAGTAAAATAGGCGAGAAGAGAGAAATAAAACTACAAAGGCAATGGCTGTGCAGTAAGAGAGAAAAATCAAAATATAATCGAAGATAGAAAGAAATCGAGAGAAATTGACAAAAACGTCAAAATACCTAACAAGAGAAAGAAGGAATATACTACTACCATCGTTCTATACGTTTTTGCATCTTGAAATTTTCCAGTTTAGACATTAATATTCTACCGAGCACTGTTGCTCCTTTAAATTGACGTATCTAAAATTTTCAACTAATTTCGGTTAAATGTATAATAGTAGGGTTAATAGTAGGGTTTCCCTCCTTTTTACGGTTAGTTAACTTCTGGAAATTTGAGCATTCGATCTGATCGTTAACGGTTGATCGGTCGATGAATACTGCCTCGGTCCTTTCTGTTTCGATCAGAGCTGAACCACGTGTCTAGGGAATTAGTGCATCATTGAGGATGATACAAACCGATTGGTTTACGTACTAAAATTGTTCGCTATCGATTCACGGCCGAATACGTGATCGTCGAAAAGGATGCTTTTATCAAAGGGACATCGTAATCCGGAATGCAAAGTAAAATTTTTTGATATACACTTTTTACACCACACATTTATTTACGTTTCAATTTGGAATAGTCTTTTAAAAAGAGAGTTCTCCGATGTTTCGGTCATTTTACTTGTCCGATTCGAAAAAACGATATGATTCTCGATACGAGTATAAAAGTGGTCATAACGTAAACCGGAATGGAAAAGAATATTTTGAAAGTTAACAAATATCCTATCAATTAGAATTAGATGATCAAATTTTCATAAAAATATAATGCATAGTTAATTCGTTTTCGGACTACGGACAAAACGAGATTCGATAAACGAGCCAAGAATATCGACCAACGTTTTTCTCGCAATTTGTCAGCTTATCAACTCCTCTGAAAACACGCGGCGAAATATTAAACTGGCCTTTGAATTTCAATTCGACGTTATTCTAGTTCCGTGGTTGGAAATTAGTTGGGAATATTTTTATAAACGGTCCGGGGAATATGAAATACCATGCATATTGTAAAATAGGATGAAAATTGTGGCGTACGTGAATACACGCATGCAAACTTCTGCATAACTGTTTAAATGCAGATGAAGCAGAGTGGACGTTCGAATAGAGTGATTTAAATCAACTAACCCCCGCTAGCTCTGGCTGACCTTGTATGTAGATAATACTGGTACGGGTGGCAGTGCTCATAAATCTCGTAAGGAAATTTCAGTAGAAAGAAAAATAGTTCTCGGCTACAGTGATTGATTTACGAGCCACGAGATGCGCTTCATTGTATATTAGTCTCGCTATATAAGCATGCATGATCTTATATAATACATGTAGTAGAGGAGTTCCGTTTTAACTGCGCGTATCGTTGGAAACGTATTAAATTGGAAAGGTGGAACACAAGAATTTTGAGAACGCGAGCTAGACAGCATTTAAGACATCACGCAAACTAAACAGTTAAATAATATACTGCTAAAAGCGTTTGATTTACCTGAAATACCGTCTATTTTTCCCCGTGTTACCTCATACCTTTTTAATATAAGATCAAATAATATAATAATTTAGCGATACTCACAAATATGATTATTATTTCGTATCGTATTTTCGAAACAGACGCGATATTGATTCTGAATTTCAGCTCACAGAGAAAATTAATAACTTTCGAAACACGAATATCGATTCTTAGAAACGTAACGTTTAGAGTTAAAAGTTAAAAAATCGAAAACTTATTTTTCAGTATTTCGTAACGTTTAATTTGCGTTTTAGAGATTCATACGACTTGCATCTCGGACGTACGCGAACGAATATATTAATCCAAAACTTATAACAAACTAATAATCGTTATAAGTGGATGGTCAGTGCGTAGCTGTCGTAACTAGATACGTGGGAAATAACTTTTGAATTATAACAATGTTACGGAGTACTAAGTATGAATTTCGATGAAGCGTTGATCGGCTACAAAATGATAAAAGTCGAAGGCAACATTTTTTTCCAACTAGTTTGCAAAATAAGTTCCCAATAAGCTGGCGTAGATGGAAAAGCATTACGACTATATTTTTTTCGAGTGGAAACAATATCGGCAATGAAGAAAAGTGTAGATTTTGATGTTACAATCAACCGGTATGTGTTGTAGCCGATATCCGGGCTCAGCAATACCCGGACAATAGAAGCCAAATGAGAGTTGTACGTTGCGGCGACTCTGCTGGACCGACACTCACCCTCCGCTCCTCCCATCGTACCAAACCCTCGCTAAACAGCTTTTCCTCCATTTCTTTAACTAAATGTCAACAAATAAATTTGCAACGCGTCATTGACTAAACTTCAACGTGCGTTACAGTGTGCGTAATATAGTATTTCGATTTATTGACAGCCACTCCTGTCTATTTTCATACCGTCCTGTTGCAATAAAGAGTTCCTTGACCTGCGAAGCGTCGCACAAAATTGTTTAGGTACCGCAGGAAAGAGAACGAGGGAAGAACGGAAAAGGCAAAGCTTGTAACGCTTACGTTGCCGTCCTTTTTTAATACTTTGAATGTCCAGAAGGTTGCCGGGATAATATCGGAAGGTTGAGATTCACAATGGTGTAAAACAAATCGCTGCTAGTTTTCGTAAAACGGTGCTCTGCGCTTATTATTACAAAACATTCGTTATATTTTTCCCTGTCATGAACAAAGTATCGTAAAAATCATACTGGTATGTTTCAAATTTTGCCGTAAATGTCACAGTAAAAGAAAAAGCAAAACGAAATGCGGGAACGAGCTGATATTACCATGTGATAGTAAATGCTTGTTCTTACAGCAGTCTTGTCCTGTTGGCGACAGGAAACGGAAAACTTCGCATCGTTCGGAGAACGTTCCTTTGTATCGCTGATAGTTCGTCGGTCGGAACATCCACTGTCTCGTTCGTGAATTAATTAGCCAAGATTAATTCTTTGTCAATCGATAGCGAAATTAACGGTACTGAAAAAATTGTAATTTAGTTGCCACAAAAATTTGCAATCCATTTCGATGCTTTTTATATTCCGTAAAAAATAAGTAGAATCGAGCAAAATAGATTGTTCTCGATTTTATATTTATTTTATACAGTTATATTTCGTTTCACGTTTCACTATCTCGATTATTGTATACAAAATTCAGTGCTAAACACTTCTTGTACCATTGCGCGAAAATTCTTCCCTCTATTAGCTCGTGCAATGGAAGGTCTACTATACGTATAACTTGTATAAAGAACGTTTATCTCATAATCGGTATTACCTCGCACTTTGTCTCAAATATTTTGAAACTATAACGTTAAAGAGTATTTATAAGAGTATTTAAAATAAACAGTAGTACATGAATTTATTGTCAGCAGTGGTTTGTAAACTTTACGAATTTAATGGATATTTGTATTTCCTCGATAAACATTTTCTGGATGAAATTAATGGTAGGAGAATTTGGTTACTCGAGGCAGGGAAATTGATTAATAATCTACGTAATAGTAATCATAAAGTTATTGTATAATCTGCCAAGTTTACCAGTTGGAAAGTACCATAACTTGCACATCAGTTGGAGAAATTCCCTTTTGCAAACTTATCACGTCTCGAACTCTGGCGATGCGTGACTTAAGTACAACCTGGAATATTCGTGTTAGAAAAGACGGTTTACAAGAGTCAAAGGTGCTCACGGTTCTCGTGAAACTGTTTTTAAATCA
The DNA here is from genome assembly GCF_051014615.1 of Bombus vancouverensis nearcticus. Taxonomy (NCBI): domain Eukaryota; kingdom Metazoa; phylum Arthropoda; class Insecta; order Hymenoptera; family Apidae; genus Bombus; species Bombus vancouverensis. Next base: position 699,971 of record NW_027468924.1, on the reverse strand, counting down.
TATCAAACGGTTTTAAAAAAGCACGTGCATCGAAATGATAATACAGATCTGTATGCATATTTATATATATATGTATATATACGTACGATATAGTGGCTCATGAGTATTTCAACAGTTTAAACAAATTTTTTATGGATACAGCTTGCGTCTTGACGAAATGAAACAAATAATTAATTTCGTGACTGAACGATTCAGTCTATAAGAAATCTAGAGAACGAAACGAGAATTTCGTAATAGTGCTTATATACTGTTATTAGTTAAATATTATCTGCAGATATATTTTTAGCCTAAGATTGAAAACTTTTTATACGTTCTTGAGAAAGTTTAGATAAGGAAGTTATTTTTTAAGGTTTGATCGAAAGAGCATAGTTGATATATTATCGATTTTCATAGTTGTACTCAATTTTTCAACGTTATTCGTTATTATTTTTATAATCACGTTCTCTTCGTTCTTATAATTTTATAACACGTAGGTTACAGAACCGCGTGTATGTACGTATATTTCCAGACTACCGTTTCGTATACTAATAATTATTGCTGAAATGCAAAATAATGGGTTATACACGTACACGTGTACACACGTGAAAGCATAAACCACACAGGCTACAAATATGGGGTATAAACGACGATTAGTGGGCAAATTTTCGGCATTGTTTCATTGGAATTCGGTATTATCGTTCTATAACATCGTTCCATTGTTCGTATTGCCTTTGACTTGGTTTGAAAATCTGTTGGTGATTTTACGATTATTGAATTCTGCGAATGTCGAAATTAATCGTATTTATACATTATAACATATTTCCTACGTTGTATGTATTTCTGACAGCGGTAAAATAGCCCTTTACACTGACATAATACGATGTATTATCTCCATTTTTGCGAACTCCTTCGAACCTTCCGTATTTTACTATTTAACGTTGACTTTTAATTCGTTATAATTTTTAATATCATGGAAACAGCGTCAATTTAAAATTTATGTAATTATTTTAGAGACCGTACACTTTGCATCTGTATCGCTTTCCATGTATAGGTATTGAACCAAAATTTGACACCAGTTTCACCCAAAACGATACATTTATCGTTTAGTTAATTGATAATCGTATAATAATTGTGAACGAGTTAAATGTACGATTATATGTACAATAACTTGCGATTCGACGTAAATTTTGCATTCTATTAAGTTGCCAATAATCTACGACAATGTTTGATGCGATTGTAAATAATAAAAAATGGAGAAGAATCACAATTCATGGCGTCGATCGTATTCTTCGCGATAATTATATTCACCGTATTTCGTTACCACTTAATACCATCTACATAATGTTATAACGATACATTCCTTCGTATCATCTATAAATTTCACTGGCGTACATTTTATTTATTACATTCATCGCGTGACACTCTACACGCGACCATCGCCGATAATTAATTCGAATTCCTCCCGTTTAATTTGATGCTGCGAAATTATTTAATGCGATTATCGTTATTTCAAGTGCGACACCATGTAATTTGATTCATCCTTGTAACCACCTGCGCATGACATACGTAAATATGTAAATTAAATAGGCTATCGTGTTCGGATTCTGTTTGTTCGCAAACACACCTTCATCTTCGAGAATGTACATCTACCGTCCGCTATTTTTTCTTCGTCGTGCTACAAGGTAATCAGACGATCGTTGTTATTACGATCGTTTCTATTGCAATTCGTTGCAAATCCATTTCCGCCGCCAACTTACCTTCGCGTTTGTTTCGCGTCGATTCTTGGCGAGTCAGAATCGTTCCAGTTCCATATACCAAATACCTGTGAAAGTACAGCCGGCGAAAAATATACACGGATTCGAATCGTCGCGTCGTCGACACGACGGAACATTAGAATATCGAATGCGTGCAGTTTCCCCGGTATGTGCGTCGTTGCGTGTTGTACAGCTTTTCCTCTGTATTTAACCTACTCGTGTCGCTATTCTCTTTAAATTTTCACCAAACTCGTGTACCATTGCAACATTAATTCATTCAACGTAACAAATAGAAACAACAAAGGAGAAACGATGTTACGCGTTTCGCGTTTGTGAGCTTGATAATTACTACAGTTACCTTTGAATTTGAACATTTCAACAGGGAAGTTTCAAATTTGCCTTAAACTTGTCGCTTAAATCATATTTAATTATGTTTGAAGATCAGAGGAGAAAATCATGATACGTGTGCTCACTTTACCGCTAAACGGAAGAATTTTAGTACGATAGGATCGAAACTAAAGACAACCTGTTAGGACCAGATCTATAACTCTTTTAAAAATAGCTGACAAATTGACGAAATTTTACGAAAGTCAAAGATACAATTATTAGGACAAGCAATGTTTTAGTGCCTCCGATGCCATAATATTATTACGAGAAATATTTGTCAAATTTTGAAAAGAACAAAAAAATATGTTTAATTTCAAAACCAAATATACAAACAAATGTTATAATCGTTACGACGCTAATTAACAGCGTAATGAACTTTGAAACTGTTTTCTCGTAAAAGGTAAAGGAAATGTGACTTATTATTATTACTGTTATTATTGTTATTGTTGTTGTCGTTGTTGTTGGTGTTGTTGTTGTTGGCGATGTTGTTGTTGTTGTTGTTATCGTTAGTGTTATATTCATCTATTTAATACGTATGCATCAATATGACTCACGAATTTTCCCTCTAGTCTTTATTCGATGATTGTATCCTATCGTACTGATTTTATTCTGTTCGATCTTATTCTAATTCGTTTCATTTTAGATTTTTATTTTAGGTGTTCGATAATCTAGCGGTCATTTCCGAGACACGGTTAAATAATTTAATACTTTCTTTGTCCACATTTTAGTTGCGCTATTGCTTCCTCTTTTAGCGTTCCGTAATCCATTTCTAATTGATCGGTCACTCACGATATCCAATTTACATCTGCCCTCGTTCCTTACTAATTGTCCCGAATTGCTGCTTCTATGTTTCGTACGATAATGCATGTATCGTAGCTGTGAAAACAGCGAAAGAGTTATTTGCGTTCGTTTATTAAGATTCTATACGCGCGTATGTATTTTATAGTTTCCATTTACTATTACCATCTATTATTGCGTGTACATACGATCCAAAATATTTAGATATAGAAATATCATCGTTACTCATAAAAAACATAGTCCGTATAGAGTAACGCATATGTTAATCCTTACTTAACGATCCGAACAATTCTAAGAATAATGAATAGAACAATGAATGAATGAATAATGAATGAATAGAACAATGTCTATTAATAGAAAATAGATAATAGATATAGGGCAAGCAATTTCGTTCTGACGAGTGTAACAACATGTTCGTAACGTTTGTGTAAAGTTTCTTTTTTCGTCCACTTCCTTCCTGTGCAATCTATCGAGCGAAGATATTAATCATCAACTTTGATATACGACACGTGGCACTAAATGTGTGCAACGCCCAGTGGCGTGTCACGAAGCGATGCAGATTTATTGTATATTAATTTGTTATTTTAATTAAACCTAGTTGGTAGTCTTCGTTAGGAAGATCTATCAGGTTCGTTGCCAGACAGTTCGTATGGGATTCGGTATATACCAGACTGCGTTTAAGATTCGTCATGCTATCGTGTTCTGCCATTTTTCGATAATCTTTAAATTTCAGTCACGCGTCATTCTCCATATAGGGCAGACGTACGTTCAGATTCGTTTCGACACATTCGTTTTACGTAATAACAATTTATACAAATAACAAATAACTGCCAGACAAGTTCTAATTCGAATTGTAAATTGTAATATATACTGACTTGACGACGTTAACTTCAATTTTCCATGTTCTCGACAAGACTGCTATTTCGTTAAGCCGTGATTGTAATTTGTCCGAAGCTTCGCTGGATCGACGTCGGGAGCTAGGATTTCTGTGTCATCGGTATATCTTCCGTTTATACCAAATAAACAGTTCAAACAAACCTACTAAACACCAGCTTAACAGACATCTTTAATCTACCTCCTTCTTGAACGTTAATATCGTTCAAGGTTCGCGATCTCAACCGAACTGTTGCAACCCGACTGATCGCCACTTAGTTGATAGGTCGCGACAACATTGTTACACGAGTGGATCGCGATCACGAATACGATTACAAGCGCTTGAACATTAGCTATGTTGTCAAAACAAATTCGATCCGCTCGGCTGCTATAACGCGCGTCTATTTCTGTAAAGTGAATTAATTCCGCTAACAAGTCGGAACTATTTTTCATATAAATGCGAGGATATATGTACATGTTATATTTCATATAAATACGAAAAAGGAGCGTGTTATGTTATTATACGCACTTGGATAGACTGTAAGTATAATTTTAATTAAAAGCAGGTATAAGAAAAACTTTCCTCATGCATAGTACAAAATGTCGGATATAAATTTCATTAAAGAAAGAAAATTAAATTATTTTCGCTGAAAACTTGAGACAATTGAAATAGAGTGCGAATTACGTACAATCCTTCGAACGCAAGACAAAGAACTAATTGCCAATTAAGGAACAAATCTATATTCAAATAGGCAACAAATTCCTATGCAACTGATCGAAGTAAACTATTATAAAGGTTCGATCCTCGAGACTCGTGTAATAGCTGCTGACTCTAAATTAGAAAGAATTCGGCACGCTGTTCATAGTGCTCGTAATTCGCGACGCGCTAACGTATCCATCCTTTCGAATGGCTCACAGACCTATTTTGTCTCGCAGATAAGACAGCAGACCGCCTTTTCCGCACGTTTCGCGGTGTCCGTAATTCATAAAAAGGAAATGTCTTCTTTAATGATTTCGGCCAGAGACGTTATCTTGAAATGAATATAAGAGGACACGCTCGCTACGGAAAAACAGCTTTACAAAGTTAATGAAACGGGCTGTTATGACAAGGTTTCGGCTATTAAACTATGGACGAAGTGAGGCGAAGAAGTTGAAAAAACATACTGTTGAAAATAGGTTAAATTTCTCACGTACCGTCCGAGTTAAAATTTTATTTCTCAAAAACAGCGACTGTTCTTGACCGTGGCATAAACGAAACCCTCTGAGTTTCCGGATATAACGCTCAACAGTCGCTACTAACTCTTACCAATATGAACTCATAAATTTCACAGTATCGCCTGATAATTCATTATCAACGAAACAAGACGACATTGTTAAAGATTTGAATTTAACACCATTTTAGCAATCAACGTGTCTCAATTATCTTTTCCTTCGTATGTAGCATGAATATCTTGGTTATCTCAACGATAATAATTATTTCCAACATTCTTCAACAAAGATGACGTAATAATGCGTAAGCAACGATATTATCCTCTCAAATAGTACTAAAGCGAAGAAGACGTTAACGATATACATATGCCAATCTAGAAACTAGCGGGTAGTACGTGGCCAGGATTCTCTCTCGGACTGCTCGCGCGCCGCATTGTGTCCCTTTTTTCGCATCGGTCCTCGGCTGGTCAGTCGCTCATGACGTCCAATTCATTTTTGCATTCGTTTCGTACCGATGCTTGTAAATTGGACTTGCTGTAATTCAAAGAGAGAGAGAGAGAGAGAGAGAAGAGAGAGAGGAAAACCGTGGGTTTGGACCGGGTAATCTCGACCAAACGCCAGTCAGCAAATGTCCGTGCTACGTCCAAAACGATACGACGCGACGTACGCGTACACACACCAGTGCCCTCGTGTATGTAGAAAACGGAAAGAGAGACAGTCGGATGACAGAGCGAGGAAGGAGCCAGGGACAAAACGAAAGGGAGAGAGATGGAGAGAGAAATTCGAACCGCTTTGCAACTACCTCACAGTCACGGGTGCATGAATATGCTACCAAGGGCGCACACATGACTGCAATTCACCAATAAACCGCATATTAATCACAGCTGCAGAGTGACATTTTGTGAAGCACCGTCGACTACATAGTGAAACGCGTACAGATTATAATATAAAACGGTCTTCTCCGGAATAAAAGGATTAGCGATATTCTTATCGCTTCGTAACCGTCGTCGTCAAGGACTTCGTTTCTATGAAATTACGACGTACGCGCTGGATGATACGATGCGACGAGCGATTGCGAACGTCTTAGATGTTGTGCGATGATTCTTCGGTTAGCGAGTCTTAGTCTTATCGTTAGCAAGGTTCGTATATTTATTAACGAACGAACGAGTAAATGTTTCTGTGTTTTGTGATTTTCTATCGTTTAATTACTATTTTCCTTATTATCGGACGTTATACGGGTTATTCTTTAAAGGTATTTCGGAACAAATGTCCGAACATGTTCACGAGCCTGTGTTTTATTAATACAATCTTAGCTTTATGAAATAATTACGCCGAAAATGTGTGTGATATATACCGATGCAAAATATATGTAATTTAAAGCTTAGTTTGTGTAACAATCGCTAATATCAATGGAAATATTCGAGTTTGGTAAGCTTTGTAATGAAACTGCTGTCACGACCATAATAGAATACCAATAACTTTGATAGTATCTTTGATGGTTGCGAATAGTTGGAGCACTTACGTATAATATCGAACACGTTAATATGTAGCACGCCGTGAAGGTTCGCTTGTTGATTCAAGATGAAAACTCGTTAATGTACAATACAAGACTCAAAGAAATTTCTATAGAAAATTTAATTTACAATGTTATTTCAAATTATTTCTGGACTAACGGAAAATTTTATTTTAAACGACGCTATAAATTTACATTTCAACTATTCTTTTTCAATAATTTTATTTAATTTTCAAGAACTTGTACCGTTAAGCACGCCGATCTGTTTTTTATAATATTCATAAATAATAATCGTTTGTTTCCGTTGTATACAAAATTATATATATTACAACGAAGATTATACTTTAAAGTATAACGAAATTATAAGTATACGCTATATATTTGTTACTATCACAAAATAGAAATAAAAGCATTGATTTTGTCTAACAAAGTGATTTTATAACGTGTATTATTATTCTTTCATCGTTTTATTATAAAATAGGATATACAGATAAAAGGCAGTGATATTAAATAAAATATGTAGGACTTAACTAAATGTATAACAGTATTTTCTTCATCAACGTAGTATCGTACACCAAGTATTTGTCATTGGTATATTTCTATCTGTAAATGTTACCATTGACCTGTTGTTTCTTAAGTTTACAATTATTTCGCCGAATCTCTTCTATACGCAAAGCGTATCTTTCTTCTTTCCAATAAATTTACTCGAAGGAAGAGAAATAAGAGACGATTAAATTCTATATTTTAAACTTCGTATTATTTCTTTCTCCAAAAGTATTCGTACACGTTATTCTAATAATTATTCGATTCTTCAAACCTTTGTTATTAGTCAACAGACACTTTTGTTCTGTCTATTAGTCTTCTTATTTAAGAAAAACAGGATTAACTTTCGTCGTTTATAATTTTAAAACATGGAACAAAAAAGTAGAACTTTTGAGCGTACAAAAGACTGCCTTTATTAAAATAAAAGGCTACAAAATTTCTCTTCAACGTTGGAACATTTTAACAATGGCTTTATTATTCCTGCATACGTTAGGAAATAAACATATTATTGTTATATATATTGTTTATATATATAAACATATTGTATGTTATATATTCTTTATTTAAATAAAAAGTGACTCTTCTTTTAAGTCTACGAAGACTTGAACGAACGTGACTGTATATTTAACTTCCGGTTGAAACGATCGATGCGTAAAAAATTTATTTAAAATAAAACTAATCGTATCCCGATTGAATCGTCGCGTAGCTGCTCGCAACAATTTATACAATATATCTCTACCTCATTTTTCCTTCCAACGTTCCTATCTTTGCTTTATCAATCCATTACTTTTTCCCTTCTCGCGAACGATTCTCTTCGTCGATCGTTCATTTCTTTGTTCAATTGGCTCAACTATCTATCGATTCTCCGGATCTCTCCTTTCATCTTTATCTTTTTCTCTTCCGCCGCTTCCGACAAACATGCGTTGTTAACACGTAACTGTTTACGATCAGATGAAACGAATGCACGTAATTCCGTTTGATTCGAAGCTGGACAATCCCCCTGCTCTGTTTCTGTACCGGAGCCCAGCGTTGTTCGGCCGCTGGATTGCTGGAAAAAGGAGATAAACGAATTACCCCGTTCGCCAAACAAAACCTCCATTATTTGTGCCGGCGTGGCTCAGTTCGTTACGCAAGACTGTGCCTGCCTCATTCTGTTCGACGCAGCTTCGACGCAGCTTCGACGCAGCTTCGACGCCCCGGATCGATGGTCGTTCGAAAAACAGGCCGTTGCTAATACTTTCCAACAAAAAAAAAAAAAAAAAAATGCGCTGTTCACCGAAATTCTCTCGTACAGGTGCATGACACGCATTCGCGTGTAGCTTAGACGCGAAAGGGCGGGCAAGTAACTACTTGCGTAACCACGAAAATTGGCGTTTCATGGTCGAGCGTCGATACAAATTGGCGAATGATTTGTTTCGATTTCGGTTTAAGCTCGCTGTTTGTTAGTTCGCTGAAAATACTGTAGGAGCTTCGCGAGTTAATTTCTCGCGGTATTATACGTGTACATTGTGGCTCTAAAGTTTAGAACGCTCTTCGTGGAAACGATGGAAACTTTTATACGTTATTTGTACCGTTGCAGTTGAATCGGCTGCATTTTTAACGAGAACGTCGATGTTCATAGCGTTGTTGAAAATGATATGAATCGGGATACGATGTAACCATGTTCGGGCACATTTTATTTGAAATAAAGCAAAAAAATAGCAATTTGAAACAATTAATCGTTTCAATTAATCGATTATTCTGATTGTAACAATAACATAGAGAAAGTAACTTCACTGTGTTTCACATTCGAATAAATTATTTGAAATAATTATTAATAATATACCATTAAGTATATATGTGTAGAGAAAAGCAGTACTTTGGAGAAAATATTTAGAAATTTGTGGGAAAGTCTTTTAGGAAGCTAAATTTCTCTTTTCAAAAAATAACAACGGAAAGATTTATCTTTATTTTCATCGAATTAATCTTTCACGTTTAATCGTCAAGAATTTAGGCCTGCATGTGCCACTCAAACTAATTGGAAGATTTCTTACGTAGCTGCCGCGAGCTCCATTATTTTAAAGACAAAGCTGTAAAGCACAATGCTCTATAGACGAAATTCGCATAAAATGATTACTATACCTATTGAATTCGTGTCTATTATTTTTCTATTTATTTCTATTTAATCGCATTTCTCGTGTCAGCATCGGTATAATTCTACTTCTTCGAAATTTCGCCTACCCTAAATTATTTCGATTGATTCAGTTAGCGGTTAATTAGTAGCGCGCAGCAAATAATATTTTAAGCGACGCGTATTAAATGGAAGATCGTGTTAAATGAAATATTCGACGTCCCCTATAATTTTTCAGAGAGAATATCGGTTTTATTCTTCTTGACCTGGAGAAATATTAAAGTTTACACGAGAAATCCGGCTTATACATCGGTTTTTTCCGAACGACCGAAGGTCTGCTAATTAGCCACTAGATCTCGTTTTTTGCCATCGTTAGCGGACAACAGAGGCTCTTGGCCGAATATGGTTAGAGTCAATGTAAGACCACTCGCCTTTGAGTGGTGCTCGAAATTGGTTTTAATTAAATTTCAACAATACGTTTCCCTTTCGCGCTCTACCGATCTAAGCGAGTTATCGATATTGTTCCAGCGAAATAGTTGTTGTCAGAACCAGTCACGTTGGATTTCAGCGGGGCAAGCGATTTTAATTGCAACGAAAATAATTACTCGCGATTAGTTGGCGAGAGAGTGTCAAGTATACTATATTGATTAGCAAGGAAACGATTATGATTTTCTTCGCTCTCTCCTTGAAAGAAACGCGCATTCGAAGCTAATTAAACGGTTTCATCGAGCAGTTCTACGAAAAAGTTTCGAACCGGTCGAAACGTAAGAATCCTCTTATTATTATATCCCAAAAAGTTAATGGCATTTATCGACAACCGATCTTATCGTTAGTTTATATTCTCTTTCGATAATTTAGATTCGTTGCAGGATATTTAAAATGGTCAAAGAGTTTATAGGATGGGATAAATATAAAAAATAAAACAGGACGTTCGATCGACTTAATTATCGATCTATTAGATTTTGAAGATCGAGTATTTTCATCGGAATTTTCCTATCTCGATAGCTCCACTCTCCAATATTCAGAGAAATAAAATTTTATAACTGTATCTTTTGTTACTGTGTAGTCGAGCGAAGCAATCTCCAATAGCGACAGAACACTCTGTGAAATACAGTACGTGATTGAAACCTATCAATTTTTAAGACCGAATCTTTCGAAATTCATCTTGTATTCGCGTTTCGCCATTCATTTCCTACAGCTTGCAGGCGTACATTCGATATAGTCCATTGATACAACAGCCACCCCATTCTCTACTCTTTCGTACAATTTTTATTACGCATACATATGGCCTTTCCTTTTTGCCGGCATAATTGCCATCAAGGCGGATGAAAAATTATCGTTTCGTCTAAAGGAAGGTAGGTATATTTTGCGATGGTAGACAAGTTTTCAGTTTTCTGAATGAATTCAAAGTACGAAAAAGTATAAAATATATAGTCATCGAATCGATCTTCGTTCAACGTTGTATTTTTCAACTACATTTTCCATTACATACGACACAACTAATTATTTTTTCAATTAAATATTCAATATTATTCGGTGATTTCGCTATTTTATTAATGCTATCCTTTGAATCAAATGCATTAAATGCGCTAATACAAGTAAATTAAATTAGATAGTCGAATAACTACCGATAACGATAGTGAGAATGGAAAACGAGTCAGACGTTCTATGATTTTGCCCAACCAAAGACAGCACAAATTTCAATCTCTTGCTCTAATCTCTTTGTCGTATGTCTCGTGAACTTTACATTTTCTGTGTTTACTATACAAGCGATATGCAACATTTTACAAAATGATTAGGTCGAAAAGCGGAAACCTAGTGAAGCGTAAGTAGCACGTGTAGCGTATCTACCATTACCTTTCTTCAACTTTTCAGATTCCGAATTCTTTTTATTTCTGGATTCATGTCACATTTCCTAGAATTTTATGTATAGATTTTATATCGCATCTCGGCCATTTTACTTTATCTTCTGCGTTATACATCGCGGCTTTTAATAAAGCACAAGGTTACTCGATTCGATATTACAACTCATTTCACTTAACGTTGCATCACGTTTTTACGAATTAAAGAAAACTTCTCGTTTGATGTGTCACAAATCATCTGGAAATAGTATATAGTTAAAATTCAGAAAAAATATATACGTTTTATTACCATGTGCATTACGAATTTGATAATTCGTTCGGATTAAAAATATTCTTCGAATACGAAGAGCACAGCTGTGGGGTATTCGCGTACTGTTTTCCACGGAACAAGTACTTATACGATCTATGCATATAGATTGATACGAATATCTGTCTAGGTGCGCGATAGGTTGACCTGCGTTCAGTCAAGCTCATTAATATGCCTCTTGCACGTCTTGTCAAAAAGTGCTTCCGTTTTAGATTCGTAGATCGCATAATTCGATGGATAAGATAGATAAGATAAATTATAACCTCCGATTATTTCATATAGGATTCCAGCTCATATAGGATGTATACCGCCGTTAAAATATCAGCATCAAACGTATAAAGTTGTTACATAACTTTCGTCTACTGCTATGTTCATCTTTGAATCGTGTATAGCAACGTTTACAGTCATAGGAATGATTTCGTAGTCGGTTTTCGAGCATTTCGTTATCATACGAATACGCGAGAAACGTTTGAGAAGGAACTAAATGATGTTTAAAAGTAGACATGTGCTTCGAGTACGAGAGCAGATAATTAAAGTAATTAAAGTAATTAAAGTAAGGTTGTAATTTGTAACCAAGACCTGTGGCATCTGAAGCAAATGAAAGAAGTCTGGTAGCATTTAAGGAGAGTCGAACAAAGTAGTGGTGTTCCGGAGATCGCTTAAACGTCAATTAACATATTATATTCGGGTTTCGAAGACCTACGTCGCTAATGTGATAATACATATTCAAATAAGGCTTTCGCATTTTACTAGGGAACCGTTCGAAGACTGGCACGAAGGAGGTCGAGGTGCGAGATGAAAGATCGATAGAATAAAAGACAGCGAAGTCTCCGTTGCTCGAGCAATTACGTTAAACTACATTAGACATCGTTAGCTTAATCAAGCTAAATTAGACTTGGTTTAATTAATTGAACTGTATCTTTAAACTCTGCCGGAGAAGTACAGTGTAATTGTATGACGTGAACTAAAATCGGTGCTCGTGCGAGTCTTAAATCGTCGATGTTCGTTATGCCCATTATAAAGAACGGTATTACATGTCGCACACGTGTGATAGCTTTATTTTAATTGCATAATATTAATAAATATTAAATATTAATCGACGTTCGATTTTACTTTAAATATCGTTCAACGTGAATTTTCTTCGACAATTTTGATTACGTTAATCAAGCTATAATTAAGCGGCCCGTACACACGCGCTTCTACGGGAATTAAAGTCAACCTTTATTCTTCCATGGAACGAGAATGAAATTTTCATTTGCCAAAGCGTAGAAAACCTGCCCAATTATCTTACGATCCCGACAAAAGTTCTGGCACCGTCGCTGTTACATTTTCAAATTAGTTGCCTGGCCGATCGCGAAGCTATTTTATTTTTACAACTTGGAAGAAGATTAATTTTTTCTTTCTAGCCGGGTCAGGGTCCCGTCGTAAAAACCCTGCGTATAATTTCACGCAGTTTCTCGATGCACTGATCTGTACAGGAGGGTTCAACATCGGGTCGAATTGAAATTTCAATTTCACGCTTTATCGATTTCACCATCGATAATTGCAAATTGTGGTCAATCTGTATAAGAATCAGCAATCGACATAATTATATAATACGTCGAGTGCACCGCGAAATAAGATACTACATTATTCTTATTAGACTGTCTACAATGCAGTGCTATACATTTTTGAAGACCCTAGTTGTATGTTAAATATTCGGAATATGCAGTTCGTGTTTACGTAATAATGATATATTTTACATCACTAGACATCGTTACTACTATGCTTTGGATATTTTATCGTACATTCTTCGGTACTATTTTCTATTTATAATATTCAATAATATTTAACATTTTAATTTATAGATTCGAATAATTGAGAAAAAAGTACGTTTGTTATTTCGATGCGTCGCATCCGTGCATAAATTTTTAGAAAAATATTTCGTCTTATGAAATTGACATTTACAAGAAAGGTGCGACTATCTACCATGAGAGAATACCTAATTCTTCGTTTAAACGGCTAAAGTAAAAATTACTTTAGAATTTGTATTGTATCGAATAATAATATATATATATAATAAATATCAAAGACACTCATAGTCGATTTAATAAGATAAAATCTATAAAACATTCGAACATCTTCGACTCAACGGTATTCGCTATTCGTCAAAGTGAAGCAACTCTTCGTTTTAAATAACTGATAAATGTGAATATTTCAGTGTTAAATTTTCTTAAATTTCCGCTTTGCGTTTCTTTCGAAGGTATAATAGCGGCAACGCCAAACCAGGTTAACCGTGTTAAGAGAATAAGTTTTTATTTATCTTCGCGTATATCTTTGTTGATATTCGGACTACGCAGAAATTGATTTATCAGATCATTTTACGTATTTGAAACTTGTCAGGGAAATCGAGTTGTTATATAGATAATACGATCAACCAAAAATTAACTGAGAAAGAGGAATGACATACGACTGCCCGTAGCTCTCTCGAAGATCTCGTGAGAAAGTGACAAAAATGTACGACGCATCGGGAAAACGCAGTTGGTACTTTCATTTCTAGGGACTTGATTATTATGAAAGCGCGAGCACCGTGCAGTCTGACGACTACCACTTATCACGGAACCGTGATAACTACTTACCTACCTGCTCTTCTTCGTTTTCCCTCTCTACCTTCCCTGCCCCTCCTCTTTTCCTATTCCATCTTTACCGTAATCACAGTGTTTTAATGTGCCAACGTTCGTTTCTCCGATTCTCCTCCCAACGCCTAATTATTAGATCAACGAATACACGAATACGATACAGTCGTCGTGGACTTATTTTGCATTCCAACGAATCACCGCCAACAGATTATACTTGGATTTCCTTCTTAACAGAATACAGTTGCAAATTCTGACACGTTTAAATCAAATTAACCTGTTCGATAAACGATCGTTCGATCATAATATCAAGAATAGCGATCGACAACTTATGATTAAATAATTTACGCTATATTAATCGTCGATCAATTGTTACAATTGTTTCATCGATTGTGATACAACAATCCATCCTAATGATTTATGTAACTATTTTTTAACAAGTAATTAATAAATAATAATTAGTCGGTTTATTTAAATATTTATTTATTTTTTTCCTTTCATCGTTGTATCAATTAAATATTAAAACACTTAACCCAATACGAAAATAACGTATAAATCTGGCTTTTCAGATTTGTATAAACTGCAGCCTGTCAGCTTTCTATTTTTATCAGATATATCGTTCGATGCAATTAGTTACTGATACGCTCCGAATCGAGTATTTTCGAAGAACCGCCGCGTCGCCAGTAATTGCGTAGGATTATCCAGCTGAAAAGTAATGACAGCCTGTGCAGAACTAGGTGACAGACGTTTTCACCTTTTTGACATTTCCTTGTTATCGATTGGCTGCTCGTTAACGACGCATTCGCTATCGGGTTTGACCCAGTTACTTAATTTCCTTGTTCTCTCTTTTCGACATTCTTGAAATGTTCACCCTCTTCGCGAAACAAATCCAATTCCTACTTAACATTTTCTGATGCGGCGTCCTTACAGACGACAAAATTAGAACCATCACCACGTTATTTCGTTTCAGGTTTTTAATCTGCATGCAGATGAAGCATGCTTACGGTACAGCGTAAGAGGGCGAATAAAGTATATATCACGAGATAGTTTTATAAAGAAATTTATTCCTCGGTGTACTTTGGTCGACCAATAAGAAGACACAATTTGCCGAATACAATTGTATTCACCACGATATTAAGTTTTTGATATTCTAATCAGACATAAAAGGGAGACAGGAAAAAGGGCATAATGGAATTTATATGACAGGTATCTTTCGGAAAACCTGGATGACTCGTGGATGACGAATGAATTTAATACGTTATTCGGACAAGTGATATTTTTTAACATCTGGTTACACGGTTATATCTCTCGCTCAAAAGCACGAAATTTGTTCATCGACGGCATTCCTTTCTCTATCTCCTATAGTTTCCGAGAGATTCGAGAAAATATAATAAGACCTGACCTGAAAAATACTGATATACGTATATATTACAATTTATGTCGTTTCGAACGTCTACCGCAACGCTTTACTCGTAACCGAGTTTTATCGTTAACTTAGGAATACATAGGTGGAAACCAAAGTTTGGTCAAACGGGTCCCATATATTGTAAACAGCGACGCTGAAATGATTATGTACGTCGGAAAGAAAATACGGTACGAGTAGATTCCTAGAGTGGTAACGAGTGAGAGAAATGACGAAGAGAAAAAGCAGAGGAGAAAGAAGGAAGGAGATAGAAAGAGCAAAGAAGGCACGAGTTCTCAGCGAAATTAAAGCTTAATGCTTCTAACGAATACCGCGACCGACGGGGATATAAATCCAGTACGGGCGGAGAATTTGAGAGGGTCGAACGGTAAGAAGGCGGAGAGATGAAATAGGGTAGGAAGGATAACGAGGCAGCGAAAGCCAAGAGAGGGAGAGAGATGGAGAGAGACAGACAGAGAGAGAGAGAGAGAGAAGGAGGAGGGGACCGAACGTCGAACGAAAACGAAAATACTCGTCGAACGAAAAAGAAGTGCGTTTAATTAAACCGACAAATAAGTGCGGCTCTGGCATTACCGGCCGTCGCTTCCACGTTTTCTGCAGCCGCTGCTGCTTTGTGTTTGCGGATCCCTCGCGCTCTGGGAAAAGGCGAACGTCGAATATAAGTTCGATGGCGGCGCTTCAACCTACGTTTCAATTTGAATACTCGGCCACGCGAATATCGCCGATCGCCGCGCCATCTAATTAAATTTTCAATTAATCACGCGATCGTAACGCAACGTTATAGTTACCTGCCATTGATTCCGGGGAGGGCGGCGGACGCCGTATGTATGACGCCGAGGAAACGGATGTGTAGCGTACAGCCAGCGGAAGTACCAAGGAGCGGGATGTGGCAGCAGGGTTACCAAAGATACGTACGTTAAGTAAAGGCGATAGCCTTGGAAACGTAGCGCGACTCTTTGACCACTAATTCTCCATGGAATTATCGTAAAAGTTTTGTTTGCGGGTCGAGAGCACGGATGTTTATCTCTTTATACTCTGAATACGTAGTACGCTTTTAGTAGTTAGTAGCTTGTACATGTATGTGCGTATCAGTTGATGGGACTTTTGCATCCGGTATTCCAACAGTGTGGCTAGAAATAAAACTGTTTTCACGCTCTTTTGCGTTGTATTATTTAAAAGTTACGCGTGTACATTTTTATTCTCCTTTTATTCGTATAGTTTTATTCGTATCTCATCGTAACGCGAATAATCTATACGAATTGTTAGTTACTGATTTTCAAATTCCTGATATTGAGAAATTACAATCGATTACGACGTTCTTTCTCGAGTGGATAGAATTTCAAGTGTAAAGAGTCGAATATTCTCGAAGGAGAAATTTTAACAAGTACCGATAATGCAATGTGATTTCTGTATTGTACGAAATAACACCGTGAAACACGGTTATCGATAGGGTATTTATTTAGTGGAATATTTCTCGTTCATCAGAGAAACGTATTTCGTTATTTATAATAGATGGGAAAAGCATACTCGAAATAACAGAAAATGCGATTTCATTTGCGTTTCCTTTTTTTTGCACGTTTAAAGCGGTTCCTACGCGATACGGAATTTGAGACAAACAGGCAACTTGAAGAGATTGGGAAGGATCAGTTCGGAACTCGGACTATTTCGGTTCAAAGGCATACATATGTATATCTGAAACTTAAAAGTCTGGAAAAGACGCTAAGGTAAAATTCTAAGAAGTCCGTAAAATGCCATCAAACCACGTTTCTGACCGTTGCATAAATCGCCAAACGTATACGTATATACGTATACCGAAAAAGTAAAGGATTTAAGTAAAAACTGTTTTCAATTTTCAAAGTCGTGCGAAATATATACTATCAAGTTATTCGACGATTTAGAAACTCCGTTATTTTGCAGTAAATTACATACTTTATTACATGGTCGATATTTGAATTTTTCGTTGTAGTCAATTTTACTTAAAGAAGGAAATATGTTATTGACGCAAAAAGGGGACGCCTCTTTTATTGAAAAATTGCAGTAGATGTATTCTTCTCTGTTTTGTAAAAACTGAGGCAACGAGAAAAATACACGAACCTAAGTCTCTAGAAAACGACTTAATAAGTGTAGTATCGTGGACGAAAGGCCTGGGAAATATCGGACGAACTATGAACAGTGTCGCGAGAGCCGAGGCGCCGTCGGGCCCATCAATGTGTCATCGGTCTTTTCAAGTGCATAGTTTCGTGGAAAAGACCTACGTGACCCTGGCCACGAGCGTCTGCAGAACACGTGTGCGGTGGGCCTAGGAAAAGGGCAACAGAATGCGACAGCGGCCAGAAAGGGTCAGTCGAGAAACAGAGTGTGAGTCGAGAACGAGAGTGCGAGCGGAGGAGCCGAGTGCGAGTTGAGCGGAGACGGAGGTTGCGAGTGGCGTTGCCGAGAGAGTGTGGATTGCGCTGTATTCTGTACGTTTGGTATGAATAGTTCAAGTTAAGCCACAATCGTCTTATCTGTCTGATTAACATCTCTATTGTCCACGTTTTGTAAACATATTACATCACGATATTACATATTTTTGGGGGCTCAGCCGGGATTGGACAAGACAGAAAACGAAACGGTTTAACAGAGCTGTTCGAGCTAGTTGTGAATTTACCGGTACGCGGTGCGGTAAAAGACGATATCGTTGACTGTTTAAGTTTGTGTTGTGTGAAAAATGGCCAACGTCGGGGACGAACGATTGTCGGGTGAAGAGGGTTCGACGCTGGAGGAGCTGAGGAATAAGCTCGCGCGAATGAACCTCCCTATATCGGGTGCGAGGTCAGTGCTGATTGCAAGGCTGAATCGGGCGTGTAGGGCTGGACAATCGTATCGTAAGGGATCGACGGGCGGTGAAGAGCTAACCGGTCAACGAGATTTAGAAAATGTACAGAGAGCTGAGCGTGATTGCAACGAAGATGAGGATGTTGAGAAAATGAATACGAAGGAGTTGAAGGAGCGCCTCGCTAGTTTGGGTTTAAAAACGACGGGAAGAAAAGTAGAGTTACGCGCACGGCTACGAGCGGCCATGGATGGTAATGACATATCGTCGGAAGAAGAAAGCGACGACGAAAGTGAGGATGAAGATGGCAAGAAAAACGCAAGAGAATACAAGAGAGATACGCGAAGGGTGTATCAGGACCGTGACGAATGTTGTCGAAGGGCATGTGTTGGTTCGACACTGAGTTTTAGAGACGTCGAAGATGCATTAGAGTCGTTTAGTGGCAACAGAGGTGAAAATGTCGAACGATGGTTCGAGTCGTTCGAGGAAGTCGCTGATACGTGCATGTGGTCGGATGGGCAGAAGGCAGTCTACGCAAGGAAGCTGCTGAAGGGATCAGCGAAAATATTTGCGAGCTTCGAGTGTCATGCCAGGACTTGGCATGAGTTGAAGAGGGGGCTAGTGAAAGAATTTTCGAGGAAAGTCAACAGTAGGCAAGTTCATCAGAAACTTGAAGAAACAAAAAAGGAGAGTGATGAAGCATGTTTGGCTTACATGTACCGTATGCTCGAAATAGCTAGCCATGTGGACATGGAGGAGGAAGCAAAGGTGGAATACATAGTGGATGGAATAATAGACGACGAGAACAATAAGGCTATATTGTACGGCGCGACGTCAATCAAAGAGTTGAGGAAGAGGTTAGTGATGTACGAAGAGCAGAAGAGTCGCAGAGCAAAGTCGATTGTGAAGTCGACTAAAACCCAGAAGAACGGGAAGCCCAGTCAATCTGTAGATGCAATGAAGAAAAGAAGATGCTTCATTTGCGGTAGTGAGGATCATCTAAGTGTTAAGTGTCCGGAGAGGGGAGAAGGTGTTAGGTGTTTCAAGTGCAGCGGATTTGGACATATTGCAGCGAGGTGTACGGCACAACCGAAAGAGACTTGCGTAGTGTCAAGATCCGAAAAGGGGAAGTATGTGAAGGAAGTGGCGATAGATGATTGTAGGTTTGTGGCATTAGTGGATACAGGTAGTAACCTTACGTTCATACGAGCGGATGAGTATGTGAGGTTAGGATCACCACCTCTGGGAAACTGCAAACTTAAGTTTGATGGTTTTGGTTCCGCTGGCAATAGTACCTGGGGCGAGTTCACAAGGGTAATGACGGTCGACGGGTGCGACTTTACTGTCACTCTGCATGTTGTCTCGAATAAGGTAATGACAAGACACAGTCTACTCTTAGGTACCGACTTTTTAGACCAGGTAGAGTTGCGAGTCAAACGGGGCGAGGTGACATTTTTACGACTCGACGATCAGACCGACGGTCACGAGGACGCGCCGGATGTACTGAGGGTAAACGCGATAGAACAATCCGACGAGATCGACTTGTCACATGTACGAGAATCTCATTACCGTGAAGCCATTCGGGATCTTATTAAAGGGTATAGGCCGGAGAAGAAGAGAGACGTCGGGATAACCGCGAAAGTAGTTTTGGAAAGCGACAAGCCGGTAGCGCGAAGACCGCGAAGACTGGCGCCGTCGGAAAGAAAGGAAGAAGATGATTTGATGGAAGCGTGGACAAACGAGGGTGTCATCAAATCGTCAGACTTGGAGTATGCGAGTCCGATAGGTGTAGTTAGAAAGAAAGATTTGTGTGTGCGTGTGGCTAGATGGGCCTTGTTACTAGGCGAGATTAAGTATCAGGCGTGTCATCGGCCGGGGAAAAGTATGCAGCATGTAGATGCTCCGAGTAGGAACCCCCTGCCGAGCACTATGTATGTAACGGAGAGTGAAGACGGGCTGATTGCACGGTTGAGAAGGGCACAGAACAAGGACATTGAAGTCTGTAGGATTTTGGACGCCGCAACGTGCAGTCAGGCCGATGGGCAGGTAGTAAGAAACAATATTTTGTATAAGGAGTGTGAGGACGATGTGCTAATAATAGTATCGAAGGCGATGCGGGCTCAGGTAGTCAGGCAAGCGCACGAGCGTGGGCATTTCGAGGTTACCAAAACAGAAGCTATGGTCAAGAAGGACTTCTGGTTCAAGGGGTTACGCGAAAGGGTCGAACACGTGGTATCCAACTGCCTTGACTGTAGCCTAACCGAACGAAACATAGGTAAGCTGGAAGGGAACCTGCGAAATTACAAGAAAAGAAGAAAGCGTGCGAAGCAGTACCTGAGGAAGGACCCGTGCACACCTCGATTTTATGAAACCTTGGGTCCTAAATGCCGAAAGTGACGCATCTGATGACAGCGAGATAGAAGGCAACATCTGAGGGCAGATGTTATTGCAGGATGGCCGAATGTAGTATCGTGGACGAAAGGCCTGGGAAATATCGGACGAACTATGAACAGTGTCGCGAGAGCCGAGGCGCCGTCGGGCCCATCAATGTGTCATCGGTCTTTTCAAGTGCATAGTTTCGTGGAAAAGACCTACGTGACCCTGGCCACGAGCGTCTGCAGAACACGTGTGCGGTGGGCCTAGGAAAAGGGCAACAGAATGCGACAGCGGCCAGAAAGGGTCAGTCGAGAAACAGAGTGTGAGTCGAGAACGAGAGTGCGAGCGGAGGAGCCGAGTGCGAGTTGAGCGGAGACGGAGGTTGCGAGTGGCGTTGCCGAGAGAGTGTGGATTGCGCTGTATTCTGTACGTTTGGTATGAATAGTTCAAGTTAAGCCACAATCGTCTTATCTGTCTGATTAACATCTCTATTGTCCACGTTTTGTAAACATATTACATCACGATATTACATAAGAATACACGCTTCGGAATAACGAATGCGCCATATTTATTATATAATGTTTCTTTTAAGCTAAAAAATTCTTACTAATATATCACGTTGAAGCATCATATTTTCTTCGAGTCCTTTAAATAAACGGCGATGTAAAAGCACGAAACGGATCGATAATTTGGTATGGATGAAGTTGCGTTTCTTACTCGAATATTCTCCCTAGGGAGACGTTAATTTTTGAAAGACTGGCAATAATGTTTGAAACGACGCAGAACGTTTTGCATTGATCGACGAACAGTCGCATCTCCTTCGTGTCCCGTACGTACAACACGATACGTCGGAAGGAAGCCAAAGTAATCGCAACCGCAAGATAATCTTCTCCATTTCTTACCTTCGCGTTCCCTTACCGAGCGTCGCGGTAGAAAACTGCGTTATATTGCGTTTCTGCATGCATACTGTGTTTCGTGACGATTCATTCTGCGTGCTCGTAACAACAACAACTTCTTGTTCGTTCCGAGTAAGTACATATCTCGATGCGAGAAATTTCGTATTTGTTTTCTTCCTTTCTATTTTTACTTATCGATATATTTTACGATATACATTACTTATATTTTGTATATTTTATGTATCTTATATATATATATATATATATATATTTTTTTTTAGAAAAGTACGAGTTGTTATCGTTCCTTGTATATTTGAAAGAAGTGACACGATCAAATTACTTGTTGCAATAACGATATAGTAAAACTAGCAGCGATTAATAATTTAGTCTCGTATTATTTTATCGAAATCTTTTATTTTGTTATGGTTAATCTTCAATCTGATCATAGATTCTTTCAATTCTAACATACAAGAACGTATATAACGTTGAAAATCGCCATGTGCAAAATATCGTTTACTAACAAGTATAGTTAAATAGTTGAAATATCTATTTTCACAGATATTCATAGAGGAAATCCTTCTACCGGATTCCTTTCTCCCTCACCTTCGCGTCTACGATCCACCATTCTTCCCTGGAAAAGCTATTCTATTACGTTGATAATGAGATTTCAAAGCTATCAATTGCCATTATAATCCACCGCCAATATCCTCCCTATATCGCCCAAATAACTAAATACGTAACTTCCTCCGTGCTTAATCGTAGCATGAAATATTTGCCGTCGACGGCTGAGAATTTATTGTGTGAAATTCGTATCAGTCGATGGCTATGAAATACGCCTTTTTAAAATATTTATACGTTGTATGATAATTTATCTCGCGATGTTTTACAGGCCGATGACTACAGGCAATTTTCAGTTTTAACAGATAAATTTAGAAAGTGCATAGATGACAGACACGCTTCAAATAAATAAAAATCCATTCATTTTTATCTCTGATGAAAGTAGCGTCGAACTCGGTTGTAAAAATAACAATTCGTAACGATTTGTTACGTTGTGTAGTTTGAAATTGTCGTAGCTGAGATTGCAATTTCTTTACGATATTAAGCAATTTTACATTTTTTCAAACATATCTAATCACCTGCTTATTATATACCCGTTTCTTTGCTATTATCTTTTTATTGCACTTCTGTTTATAAGTATTGGGATATCTATATGTCGGGTTAACATTAGGATTTAAGGCGCGTAACGATTCTTCGTTTGAATTAGCCATTGTTTTACAAAACAGAGAATATATTTACACGAATAAACAAGGTTTTACAAATATTATGAATAATGAATTTTGTAAATGATATGATTGATTAACAAATGATAAATTAAATTATTAATTAGATTAAAGAATAATAAGTTTTATCGAACAATAAAGGAAACGAATAATATATCTTACGATTTACTAATTTTAACGAATAATGAAAATTAACGATTGATAAATTTACAAATATTGAATTTAATTTACGCTATAAACAATGATCCGGGGTTCAAACGAATCCACGGTCAACGGGAAAACTTTAAACAATTTTTATAACACAAAAAAATACGTTTGCTGAATCACTCGGAAAAAAAATTACTCGATGTATCACTTTCCAAGGCGATCACACGAATGCCTCTCTGATTAAAATCTTTTTCGTAATCCGACTGCATTTGTTTGTTATATTCTCGCTGGAAACATCGAGAAGGTTCCAATCGTTGTTGCTAGGCAATATCTGTCAGAAGTTTGTTATATACTCCTTGGAAACATCGAGAAAGGTCCAAACGCCGTTGCTAGGCAGTTTCTGTCTGGAGATTGATTCCTCATACAACGTGTGTCCCATTATATCGACATCTCTAAAGTACAATTCTATGTGATTTCTAGGGAGAACAATACAACCGATCCACACCTTCGTCAGGCAAAACGTTTATCCCGTGACCGTGGCTACGTTCAGCGACCAGTTGTCACCTCGAACCCACTTTCGCTTTTCACAAATGTCAAACAATTACAGATGACAATTACTTAATTACAGTTATGATAAAATCTGGGCTAAAGCATTAAAAGGCTTCCTCAAAATTGCATAGGGAAGGCTCCGGTTTTTATTTCATCTCCGACACGGCCATACTGACTATCACACGTCCTCGTGTGCAGCTAAAATACAGAGTTTTAACATTAGACTCGGTGTAACTGATATTATTTACCATTCGATTAGATGTTCCAAATAAGTCAAGGGTCCAATTCAGCAACAAGCTCTGTTCAAAAATTTGACAAGCAAGGAAATGAAAAAGAACTCAAATTAGTGTTATAGTTTGTATTTAAAGTACCAGTTGCACTCCGTAAATAACCAGTCAGACCGCAATGACACGACAGATCATTTTCGACTCCACACAAAGATCTCAGTTTGTTGAATCACATAACCACGTTGGATGCATAACAAAAAGCACAAGACACCAGTGAGGATATTATAGAAAGCACAGGGCACCATTGAGGATATTAT
This sequence comes from Bombus vancouverensis nearcticus, assembly GCF_051014615.1. Taxonomy (NCBI): domain Eukaryota; kingdom Metazoa; phylum Arthropoda; class Insecta; order Hymenoptera; family Apidae; genus Bombus; species Bombus vancouverensis. The sequence continues at coordinate 675,991 of NW_027468924.1, read as the reverse complement.
AATAAGCGCAGGGCACCAGTGAGGATATTATAGAAAGCGCAGGGCACCAGTGAGGATATTATAAAAATACAAGCACTACACTGGGAGTATTATAAAAGGCGCATACACTACACTGAGAGAATTATAAAAGGCGCACACACTACACTGGGAGAATTATAAAAGGCGCATACACTACACTGGGAGTATTATAAAAAGGCGCATACACTACACTGGGTATATTACTATGACCACAATGCGGCGTTAATGATTCCCAGAGATCAATGTGCTCGCATCGTTATTATCACCGTCGCTGTCATCACCGCAGACATCCAACTCAGCAGGAATACAACCATCTGGCCTCTTCCTCAACTTGTCGTGTCTATCCTTATATGACCGTTTGCCATCTAGAGTTTTTAAAATATATCTATCCCCCTCTAAAACTTCCGTTATCACGAATGGACCCTTGAATTTCGGATCTAGCTTTGTTTGGTTTCTCTCCTCGTTCTTACGTAACACAAAGTCACCGAGATTAAACCTAACTATCTTCGCTTTCGTTTTGTCAAACCGGTCTTTATCACAACTGGCGCAAGTCTCTATGTTCCGTATCGCTTGTTGCCTTACATTGAAGATGTCTACTTCCTTTTCCTCAATATTATCAGGCAACAATAAACCGTAGGGCCTAGCTGCCTTCCCAATTAATAATTCCAGAGGACTTGATTTGGTTACACGATTGGTAGTGCAATACAAGGCCAGTTGTATCTCCCCAATCGCGTCTTGCCAAGATCGCCCGGTCGTTTCCACCGTCGTTAACATATTTTTCAGCGTACTCATAACACGCTCTACCTGTCCATTGGCCCTACTCGCACCAGTTGCTATTAAGTGAAGTCTAATATGTCTATTCTGGCAGAAATTTTGGAAATCTTTACCCGTAAAACACCTTCCTTGGTCTGCAATTACCCGGCAGGGATTGCCGAATAAAAATATAGCGGACTTAAGTGCTATAATGGTATTAAAGGAATCTAATTTACGAGTATGATACAGGTATACAAATTTCGTGAAAGCATCAACTAAAACAATGATATACTCTTTCGAGTCACTCTTACCACTTAATTTACCCGTTATATCCATGTGTACCGTATGCCAGGGTATGCTGGTCTTAGGTATGGGATGTAGTTCAGCTTGTACTTTACCTGAACTAGCCTTCGAAACTCGACAAGCATGACAGTTCTCAACGAATTTGCGAACATATTTCGCCATTCCTTCAAACCAGTAATACTCGTATAGTTTCTCAAGCGTTTTATCCCAACCTAAGTGCATAATGGACTGATGCACATGATTAATGACGGACCACCTGAAACCCCTTGGGACAATGGGCAAGCAAAGAGTTCTACCTTTTCTCTGTATTTTCCGATGGAGTGTACCAGACCGTAATTCATACGTATTCGCAATATCTTCCGCGAGCTCCTCATTTTGCAACTTACGGACGATCTCAGAGATTTGTGGGTCGCGACGTTGTTCTGCTAACAACCAATCATCGGAGATTTCAGATAGATTGATTTCTTTCTCTACAATTTTGTTGATCGTACGATGATGCAGATCTACGGGATTTCTCGAAAAGAAATCTACATGAGCCATTCGTTTGCCTTCCCGATACATAATGTCAAAGGTAAAAGTTTGCAGGTAAGCCCACCATCTGTAAACCCTGTCATTTAAATGTACCTTGTCACTGGATGCCTTCAGAGAATTACAATCAGTGACAACAAGAAATTCCCGACCGTGCAGATAGTGACGAGAATGCTTGATGGCGTTTACCACTGCCAGCGTTTCTAACTCATAAGAATGATATCTAGATTCCGCAGGGCTAGTCCGCTTGCTATTAATACTCAACTACTCTATTTTTACCTTCGACCCTATGCATTAGGATAGCCCCAAATCCTTCGGAACTAGCATCCGTATGTAGTTCTATTGGATATTTGGGGTCAAAAATCATTAGCACCGGCTCATTGGTCAGAATAGAAATTACTTTTTGCCTAATTTTTTCATGTTTATCCGTCCAATTTATGTTCTTGCTACCGGAAGTGAGAGCATACAAAGATTTCATTACCTGTGAGAATTTAGGAACAAATTTTCGAAAGTAAGAAGCTAAACCAATGAATTGCCGGAGCTGTGTAACAGTCGTTGGTGCGGGCAAAGAGCTCAAAGCTTGTACTTTACCTGGGTTTGGTCGGACTTCTCCGTTATGAATCACATAACCCAGATAAAGTACTGACGTCTTCAAGAAAGAACATTTAGAAAAGTTGAAAGAGAATCCGGCGTTTACGAGGGTATCTAGGACGGTGTTTAATCTTTCTAACGCCTGATCTATCGTATCGGCAATAATTAAAACATCATCCAAATAAACGACAACATATGAATAAGCAAGATCACCTAAGGCATTGAAAATGGCCCTCTGAAAAACAGATGGTGCATTCTTCAATCCAAACGGCATCGTCATGTATTCATATTGACCATCAGGAGTAACGAACGCGGTATATTCAGTCGAATTCGGGTGAATAGGAATTTGATGAAACCCGCTGGCCATATCCAGGCTTATAAAGTATTTCGCCCCTCTCAGTCTCGCGATCTGATCAGCTATGAGAGGATGAGGGTACCGATCTGCGACGGTGTTTTTATTTAATGCTCGGTAATCTACACATAATCTATCTGAACCGTTCTTTTTTTTAACAAGTAATAAAGGGCTTGCGAATGGTGAATTACTCGGTCTTATGATTTTTGCTCGGATCAGTTCACCTATCCTCTCTCGAACTATTCCCCGCTCCTCCTCACTGAGTCTATAAGGACTTCGTTGCACGGTAACGTTGGGATCAATTAAACGAATTTCTAATTGACCCGTATTTACACGATTCCGCGGAAAACCCGTAATAAATGACTCTTTGTATTTCTCGAGAACAGAAATCAATCGATCTTTATCGTTACCAACTACATCAGTGTCGACCTCATTAATGTTGATCACATCTTCCGCGACTCTGCTACAAGCGTTAACTATTTTTGTCTTACAAATATCGACACTGTTTCGTGTAACATTCACGTCAAAACCTTGGCTCAAAATTTCACGACCAATCATGATATCGTATTTTAAGTAATTATCAGAAAGGGCATGAAAAGTTATCTCCAATGTAAAACCGTTAATACATACAGTGGATAAAATCTGAGATGTACTGTTAACAAGTATTCCCTATGCCTCGCATTATTACTACATCAGTCGTTCGTTTGCCAGAAAATTTCGAAGCTACGGATTCTTTGATTAATGAGCATTCGGCTCCGGAATCGAAATAAAATGGGTACGACTCACCCAGATGACTTAATTTACCAGCTGGAGGCTCTATCACACAGGAGTCGACTCGACGTTCATTCTTGAAGCCGGATTTTCTGTTCTGCAGTTGTGGACAATCAGGTGCGATATGACCCTCCGCACGACACTTGAAGCAAACCACCTTGGACGATGAAGCTGGACGGTTTCTTTCCTGGTGTTGTGTATCCTTTGTATCCTTTGTATCCTTCCGCTGTTCACTACGCATCCTCTTGCGACACTCCGTTATTTTGTGTCCAAGAGTACCACAATAATGACACTTCACCCGGTAATGCGATAACTTGCGTCGTTTAACTTCAGGTTCCTCCGATGTATTTCCTAACAAAGTTGCCGGCAGATCGTTGTAAGGATAAGCTCTCATTTCAGCATAAAATTGTTCCTCCGTCTTGATATTATTTGCGAGCGTTAATCGATGAAAGCGTTGATCTTGTAAGTTTAGCATATAAAGAGTTAAGGCATTGAGTACTTCGGGCATCGTTAGATCTTGCATCTTTATCTGCAACATGGAACGGAGGCGACTACCGTAAGCTCCTAGAGTTTCGGTCTCCGTCGGTCGTTCTCTGGACATCCTTATTAATGCCGTGGCGGCTGTCTCTGTGCCACCAAAACGCGAAAGGAATTGTTCCTTAAACGTTGGCCAGGAAAGTTTTCCACCGCGCACTATTTGTGAAAGCCAATGTGCAGCAGATCCCTTTAGGGCACGATTTAAAGCAGAAAGTAACACACTATCTTGCATCGGATAGTCTTTCAAAATCACATCTGTGTATGAGCACCACGCGAATGGATCAGCGCCCGTGCCTTCAGGATCAAAACGTGACAACGTTACATCCTTAGGTTCCATACTCGACTTTTGCTCCCTAGGCTGAGTCATCTGGTTCATGATTTTCATGAGTTGTTCCAAAGTGACACTTGGGCTTGATCCCACTTCTGATGTCGGGTTAACATTAGGATTTAAGGCGCGTAACGATTCTTCGTTTGAATTAGCCATTGTTTTACAAAACAGAGAATATATTTACACGAATAAACAAGGTTTTACAAATATTATGAATAATGAATTTTGTAAATGATATGATTGATTAACAAATGATTGATTAAATTATTAATTAGATTAAAGAATAATAAGTTTTATCGAACAATAAAAGAAACGAATAATATATCTTACGATTTACTAATTTAACGAATAATGAAAATTAACGATTGATAAATTTACAAATATTGAATTTAATTTACGCTATAAACAATGATCCGGGGTTCAAACGAATCCACGGTCAACGGGAAAACTTTAAACAATTTTTATAACACAAAAAAAATACGTTTGCTGAATCACTCGGAAAAAATTACTCGATGTATCACTTTCCAAGGCGATCACACGAATCCCTCCCTGATTAAAATCTTTTTCGTAATACGACTGCATTTGTTTGTTATATTCTCGCTGGAAACATCGAGAAGGTTCCAATCGTTGTTGCTAGGCAATATCTGTCAAAAGTTTGTTATATACTCCTTGGAAACATCGAGAAAGATCCAAACGCCGTTGCTAGGCAGTTTCTGTCTGGAGATTGATTCCTCATACAACGTGTGTCCCATTATATCGACATCTCTAAAGTACAATTCTATGTGATTTCTAGGGAGAACAATACAACCGATCCACACCTTCGTCAGGCAAAACGTTTATCCCGTGACCGTGGCTACGTTCAGCGACCAGTTGTCACCTCGAACCCACTTTCGCTTTTCACAAATGTCAAACAATTACAGATGACAATTACTTAATTACAGTGATGATAAAATCTGGGCTAAAGCATTAAAAGGCTTCCTCAAAATTGCATAGGGAAGGCTCCGGTTTTTATTTCATCTCCGACATATATAAAATGCGGCAAATCTGAGGAACGATCGGGAAATTATTAAAATCTTCGTTATAAAATTATCGTTTGATTTGAAACCTATAGAGATTGTAGTTATCTTAGTTATCTTATTTTCCTGTATAACAACGTTCTATTTATATCGCTTTCACAAATTATGATACCAGTGTTCCTTTTTTTTTTATTACATTTACTCCTATCTAATTCCAGATCTTGATTCCGAGTTATGCGTGTTAGGGGAGAAGATTAAGTGGTGGGCTAGATGCGCGATCGATCGCGTTCCCTTTTTGTGATCCTCGCAAGCAGTTTCTACAAATTTTTGCACTGTTATCTTAGTTTTATCTTACTTTCAAAATATCGATTATAAAACACTTAGCTAATCGAAGGCCGAATAAGAACAAAGTATCCAATATCGAAAATTACTCGGCACGCACACACCGAGATAAAAATACATAGCCTATTGTAATATTAATTTATACGTAAGCGATACATGCCCTTGCTCTTGAAAGGTAACTTTTGTCACCGTCGATGAATTTATACTAGTGTTAAAATGTTACAGTATCATTTAAATATTGAAGTGAAAGCATAAACACTTACAATATTCATCAAAGCATTGTACCTAGCTTAGTTTGGTATGGAACGAATGAATATTCAAGGAAATCACGAAGCTGGTTAACGTCACCTTGTATGACACAATAGCCCGCAAGCAATCCCGTGTGCATGACTTTTGCGCTATGCATTGCATCTCTGAGAGCCGTAAACTGATCCACCTCGTACTCGCCGATGTTTATTAGTTTTATGTTTACCATTATCCGATGAACAGTGGATAGTCGCGACGACACTTTGTGTTTCCGGCACATTTCTCTCAATCACAGAATTCTAACCTGTAAATATGCCAACTTGAAAACTAATTTCTTCGTTTATCTTTGAAAGCTACGAAATTACGATTTAATTTTCATAGGGAAGATCAGATTGAAATTTCCCACGATCCGCTTTCCGTGTTTGTTTTTTCTGTTTAATATACAAATTTATTAACAGGTGTCTTTTATCTATAATTAAGTAACAATAATAATAACAATAACAATAACAATAAGTAACAGTAACAATAACAATAAGCAATTAAGTAATAAGTAAAAGTAACATAATTAAGGAACAATTGTTTTAATAGAAGATATATGCTAGAAAATATATCACTTGCTAAAATGAAATTCGTTCTAGGATCTTTTCAATTAACTCTTTCCATCGATCAAACTGTCTAAGTTAATAGACCTTTCCTCAGCGTGCTTAAGCGATTATCCGCATTCAATTGTTGGAATAACATAGATAAATACCATGACTCATACGGGGCCTAATATATCTATCATTCTCTTTAAAAAAAAAGTACATTTACGTTTTACGTAGCTCGATATTTTATTGTTGTTAAATTGTAGTGGAAATTAATGCATTAAGCTAAGCATAACTGTCACGATTATTCTAAAGATATAATGGCCACGCGTGAAATTATTTTTCGTTCCTATTAAAATCATATATCGTAAATAATATTATTTCACTTTACGTTAGTTTATACTAATTTACAAGTCTTGTCTCGATACAATTGCGAAAATTTGGCAAACTAAATTGTCTAGAAATAATACATAAAGCTTCAACCAGAAACTGATATTATGGAAGAGAGCAAACATATACGAATTACTTTCTATCTTATAATCAATTATATAATATAAAATTCGACGATTAAACAATAAGATAATGTATTCAAGTTTTTATCATTCGTTTATCGCCAGCGACTAATACTGACGTATATGCTATCACACACGCACAAGCTACAGGCAGAAACACACTGTAGTGGCACTTTCTCCCCAATATCTCGGAAACTAAGCTAGTCCACCCTCTATGTGTATAGAAGAGATCGTTGAAAATATCGAATTCTACATATAACGTATGCAAAAATTATCGAATCCGTGGATACAATGTTTCTACAGTTTCACCATTTATTTTTCTTGTTCAAACTTTTTCAGAATTCTTTGCTCGTCGGTCTAAGCTCCGAGCTTCTGACCGTAGAAAAAATGACTGAATCTGATCTAAAAATTCTTGTATGGGAAATTTCTCTTGCATGGGGAATTCTCAAACGGTATCAGAGGGTGAATTTGTGTCGTAAGAGTACTATAAGAGTATTATGGGGAGGGCAGGGGTGGAGGTGTCCATATAATATTTATCTAATCTTTACAACCACGTACGAATATTTAATTGTATCTTCTCGTAAAAAAACATCGTACAAGAATATTTTCAAAGAAATGTATACTTGGCTTACGTTTTCCTCATACCTAAAACTTGTTTAGTTTCGTTGCTAATCTAAATTTAAATTAGTCTGGAAAGCATGTACATACGTGGTATAAATTCCTACGACATATACCTTATAAAGAATTAGCTTTCCTTTATTCATGCGTCGTTATTTAGGATTAAATCTTCGCAATACTAAAAGTGTCATTAGATATTCGTTAAACACTAGAAATTTCAAGATGCAAATATTTTACCCGTTATCTGGAACAAGCAAAATTTGTTCGAATTTCGTACATTAACTTTGAACAGACGATCTTGGAAAGTTAAAATGACATTTTACTACCAACAACGCTATATATTTATTACAATTTCTTGATCTATCCTTGATTATTGGACAGCGAATCTTTATACGTTTTCTGATAGTTAAATTCACGTTAACATCGCTTAGGTCTTCCGTCATCGTTAGCATCAGTTAGGACACTGAGATTCCACGAAATTTTGTCGATGGTTACGCAATAAATTTCGCGAAAGCCTACGATAACTCGGTCTTCTTCGCTGACTTAAATTGTTTTATTTCAGCAAACTGGAAAACAAGTATATAGCAGTGCTTGCTGGAAAATTCTTAATATAATGGAAGGCCATATTTTACAAGTACGATACGAGATAATACTTTGTATACAACGTAGGTGTAATAACTTGCCAACTACTGGGAGGATGGTACAAAGTATAACGTTCAACATAGCAGGTGCAGGACGAGCTGCCTTATAGCTCTTTAACAGTAATGCTCAACGCACGTATTATAACGTCTCAAAACTTTATGGCCTTACGTTCCAAATTTTTTCCATGCGCTTTTTCCGCTACCTCACCGTTCTTATTTTCACACTTATTTCCCTGATTATTCGTGAGAAACTAACTTGTTCGCGTTTCTACGTCCAAGCTTCAGAAATCGTAACTTTATTCATTTCGTTGCAACGTTTGAACGATATCTATAATTATACGTGACTCGGATGTTTATTTATCTGTCCTATATTAAAGTGTATATTCAGACCTTGTGACAATTGTTCTACATTCTCATTTCAAATCATTTATTTTTCTGGCAAATGATCTTTCAATTCATTAGGACGATCTTTCTTTCTGCAACTATTTTGCAACTATTGCTTTTCCACTTTCAAGTCGGAAACTAAAAAACTATAATCGTTTATATATCCTAATTACAAGCGATTAACTCAGCATTTGTATCATTTTCATAAATTTACGAGATAAGCGATAGATATATCTGTTTTAAAATACGAACGTTTGAATCGTTTACATACATCATATGTTAACGCATTACGAATTTGTGGCATCGTTAACGATGCTCGATTCGTATAAACAAGCGATAGCAGTACCTTGGTTTATACTATACTAATCGAAGTTTGAAGTGTTTAGCGTCGTACCCTTTCATCGTTGCTTTCGATATTATGCTCGTTATATTCCAGAGACGGCGTTACCGAACAGCTAGGAATAAATATGTCGTATCGTTCTATAATCTGAATGCTGTTTTTAAACGCGACGATTAACGCTAAATCGGAATATAGGGCGACAGTCGAACGACGGAATTCAAAGTAGGATGGAACATTATCCATCATATCGAAAATCGTACAGTGACATATTATCTTCGAAATCAGATTGATTTCTTAGTTGGAATAAAATCTATTGGAAGGAATGGGATGCAATTTTACGTAATTGATTTGGATTATATCCGATTATAGAATTCGATGAGTGCCACTTTATACGTTATCGAGCAGCGTTCTATGTCCGTGATACCGTCTGTCGTTCGTACAATTATATCGCTAGGAAATATTACGTTGTAATCGCGAGGCTGCGAGTCAGCCAACAACGGAATACATCTATAAATATTTTATAAAATCCACAAGAAAAATATTTTTTATGAAAACTGTACTCAAGCCATTGTGTATATGTGTATGTATGTCGATGACAAAATTATAGATTCTAAGGAAACTTAGACTTTCTTTTCTTTGACTTTCGCTGTCGGTGCTCCAAGAAAATATGATTTCTGCTGTTTTAGCTTTATTTCGTTATCGGTCGCCTGTAATTCGCTTCTATGTTAATCTTCAGACTTGTTTATTAACGGAGACAAATTGTTGATTTCACGTTCACAATATCGGGAGCGTCTTCTTAAACGTCAACACCATTTCTATGGCTACTCTGTCAATCGTTTAATTTCCTTATCGTTTGCCGTTATGTAAAAAAATGTGAAAAATAGGGATCTAACGTTTTCGCTATACATATATCGATTAATAAACACTTTTTAAACCGTTCGATCATTAAATAGACCGAACTTGTGCGTTTATCGAATTGAGTACATAAAATATCGGCTGCATAAATTTTCTCAAAGAAATCGAACGATACAACAAATGCCTCCACTATCAAACCATGACAGTGACTGTTTCTTATCTAGCAATGTGTGATCGATACAAGAAATTCTTCGATATTCTAAGTATATTTCTTTCATACCCGGATCTCGAAGCTTTCCGTCAAAAAGCCATAGAAACCGATGAAAATATGGCACTTTCAATTTCTCCGATAACTCTGTAAGACGAAGGAAATGGTGTTCTCATAAGTCAAGGATAGCTACTCTTTTAACATTGTCGGTAGATCGTTGGAAAGCAGTCGTTTCGCTTGGAATTTCTTCCCTTTCTGGACGCGTCGTATCTCGTTTCGTCTATCACTTTTATTCCATTACATTGCCGCGAACCTGCACAGGTCACTCGTCGCTTCGGAACACAACCGTCAGGTGTACGCCAATACCAACACCGACTGCGTCAACAAAACAGACACTAATGTCACTAATGATGCTAACCGAGCTAACACCGATGGAATAAGGAACACGAACGGCCAGCGAGACCGATAAAGATGTGTTGCTGAAAGCCCAGGGGTCGTTCCGGCGCACGTTTTATTACTCTACGTGGCTCTGTGTCTTTTCTTCCCGTTGACGCAGCTATCCCCATATCGCTACTTACCTTACCTATCGCGCTATTTCTTTTTTTTTCGCGTTTATGTACCTTTTAATGTCCACCGATAAACGATGCTTTCACGTGCATCGCTCGGATATTTCAAAACTATTATTATTTTAGAGAGCGAGCTTTTTCATTTTTTATAGTCTGCTATTTTCTGGTCCAGAGGAGCTCTTTTCTTTGTTTCTTATCGCGTTACAACTCCGTCTATACGAATTCCATTTATTTGGACGAAATTAGTTAGCTAGTAATTAATTAACAGAATTAAACGAATTTCTGTCAACTGAGTTCATTTATCTGAACTATTGTAAACGAAGAATCATAGGTAATTAGAAAAAATTGGTGTTGGTATAAACGAAATTCTACCGTATACGCTATTTAAACAAGCCTTACGAAATATGCAGGATGGTTGGTATCTGGTGGTACAAGCGGAAAGGGGGCGATTCTACGCGAAAAAGAACTCAAAAATATAGAATAAAAATTTTTTTTTAATTTTTCTTTTTTTAAATTTTTGTAAAAATCTACAGTGAGATCCGTTATAACGAGACGCGATAAAGTGCACGCGTGCCGAGCGAAAATTCAAAGTCGATTTTCTCGAAAACGAAGCCTCGAACGAAAAATTGTTATTCTATATTTTCGACTTCTTTTTTCGCATAGAATCGCCCCCTTTCCGCTTGTACCACCAGTTACCAACCACCCTGTATATATATGATCGTTTAACGTTCATTATTTCCTCATATTTCGCAATTTGATTTACGCGAAAATCGAATTGGTTAGAATTTGAAAGATGGCTGTTGGCGAGATTAAAAGGCAAAACTAGTTAGGAAGATTCTACGCGAAACATCTGTAATATAGAGGCTCACTGATGTATTTGCCACGTAAACAATAATTACCGCATGCAATTAAGAGGATCCTTACTACGCGAAGAGGATGTAGGTGATGGGGTTGGTGATAGTCTGGCAACTTCTCGTTCCATATATAGCGGCGAGGCATCGAAACGGAACGACTGACAGCGCGTGTCGACACGGCAGATGAAGAGATTTCGACTTGGTTACACTCGATCTTGTTACTCTGTGTCAGAGCTGCGAGCTTTCCGGAAAATTTGAGTTAGCCTCGTTACTTAGCGAACGAATTTCAGTCTGTCGGCATTTTCTCTATAATCAGCATACGAGTATAGCAGCAGCCGTGTCATTGAAAAATTAACGTGCTGCTGGATAAATTATGAACGAATAAGATAAAAATTCATACGCCAGATACTTGTCCGACGCAAACGTTTAAGAATTTTATATCTGACACGAAAGTCGGAGAATTTTTAATGCGATTCAGAAATGAAATGATTTCCGATAAGATATACGAAGATTGATAGAACGAGTGGAAAACTTTCGAGTGGTTTAGATACATCTATCGATATTTTGTAAGTGGTACTTTGTAAGCCGGATAATTAGCGTTATCCGCGTATAAGATAAGTTTCGAATATTTTTAATATTAATCATATTACAGTTGCAAGATTTCGTAGATAATTTAAGGAATTGAAATATCATTATATAGAAATGTTCTGCTAATTTTCAAGTAATTATTTGCTCTCTTTTAATGATAAAAGCTGACTTTCAAAGCAAACGGTCCGCATTAAGCGACACAAAGCATTTGTGCTTTTACCGTAGAAACGAATAAATACACGAGTACAGCATTCGTTTCGTCGATTAAAGCTTGCAACTATAATATTTATATGTTCTAGGAGATGTTGGTTTCTTTCTTAGCGAAAGTAATAGTACCGTCCTGATCTTGCCAATAATTATTGTACATTTGATGATCAATAGTAAGTTATTACGGATTCTAATTTTTAAAATCACGTTACACATTCTTCGGTTCTTACATTTTCGTCTCTTTTTTTCTGAAATGTGCTATGTCTTACATGATTTTCCTCTTACTACTAGTTCCCACTCTGCTGTATTGATCATGTAATATCTACCTAGGCATGCATGTATATACATATACCATATCCCTATTCCATTACCTATTTCTACAAGACCAAAACTCCACCGCGTAATCTCGCCTAGTTCTCAAGTCAAAATTACCTATACATATAACTAGACATTGATTCTTATCATACTTAACGTTTTTTCTTCAGTGACATTATTTTCTTATCGTGTTTTCACATTTATACGTGTATATTCGTATCTAGCGTTTGTTCAGTCTGGAATTAAATGCTGTTTGCGTATACAATAAAGTCTTCGCCTCTGTTTATTTTATCCGAGCAATTCGGTCTTAACATTTATCTTGCCAAATACAAAATGCAAATCAATAGTCGCATAAACACAAAAATTGAATGAACGAAATCTTCTGTACTGAAATAATATTAACGACGACAAAAGTGAACCGAATCTGACAAATAGTACGCAACTGTGACATCAAAATTCATAAATACAGTTCACGATTTCGTGATTTAGCAACTCCGTATTTTTCAACAAATTTCGAAACTAGCAAAACGATGATCTATATCCTCCTAATGTCACGTGCCTCGTACTTTATCGTGCTTGCCCTATTTACGATTTCTTTGTCTTTCGTACGATAGGTTTTTAAAACTTACAATCGAAATATCTTTTTCGAACGCAAATTATGATTTCGTAATACCGAGAATTAATGCTTTCCAGCTAAAAGATACGAATGCAGAGAACTCTTGTGTGAATATAAGAATACCAACCGATGTATGGAAAATATAGTATGGCCAAAATTAACTCGTGATTAATTCGATTGAAAACTATAACGGTATCCAATTTCACCGATACATATAGCATCAGTTTTCAGAGCTAAAACTTTTTGTCACGTCTCCCTTCCCAAAATCGCTTCGTGTATCACTCTGAAAGAGAGTAAAGAGGGCGGGGGGAGGGGGCTGTCCTTGGGGGAAGCGGAAGAAGAGTGGTAAAAGAGGAAAGAATTCTATCAGTTGCGACGAAATTGAACGCGATCGATGGAAAATCACCGTCCAGAGAAATATTGCCCGATTAACCGTTAATGATTTCGGTTTCACGCAGAAGCCACCCTCGAATAGTTGCTTCAGTCGTGAACTTTAACTGCACCGCGTCGTCCCTTAAGCTGTAAAAGGTGCATCAGCCGGAAAGGAATTCGTGAAAGAAACGATTTCCCTCGATATGAAAATCGTTCGACCGAGCAGGATTTGCCAGCGAGGAACATATAACGTATTGTACGAATGTGCGCTGAAGAAACGCGGGAGAACATAACGTGTCACGTGTAGCGTTCCGCGTGTTCCGTCTGCTCACGTACTTAACGGCAGAAAGAAATCTTGTACCTATGTGTGCCCGACGATTGCCAAAAGGATCGGGGCAAAACGCACTCAAATCGATGTAATTCTATCCCGCAAGACGAATTTTTACACGAATTCCTCGTGTCATATAGCGGAGGGACGAAGGGAACAATGTTAAAAATTAGATGAATTTCCATGATTTAATTTTACGCATTCTTTACTTGTCGTTCTTTTTACTTATCTAATGTATTCAACCTACTAGTAATTGTACAATACAATCGTATTTGGACTAATATATATCTGGCCTCGTAACAGTGCGTATAATGTTCCTTAAAATCAAACGAAATTCTCTCGTTGCTTATGGTTTAAGTAATTTTTTATCCCACGTAACATGCCTATCCTATCTCTTTTGATTTTAATTTTTGTTTTTAACGCGAAAAGCGAAATAACACATAATTACGATTTGCGTAGCTTGAAAATAAAAAGAAGGCGAAATATTTGGCAACGGCATTCTTTTCCACGGAACGTTTCTTCTCTGTTCAAAAATTAATAATATTTATACTTAATACGAGGATCATCGAAGAAAATTTCTGATTTCCCGTTAGTCTCGCTTCGAATAAAACGATATTTAAGATATAATCATAATATTCAGTTAATTTACGCTAATAAGGTATCTATTTTTGGTATTATCGTTGAATTTTTGTAAATTCGTATTTTGCTCGCATACCAGTTTCTAAAAATCGTTTTGGAGACCACAGTTTGGCCAGGTCTAGTCTAAGGTAAACGGTTTGCTTCAAAGTGTTTCACTTAACCTAGTCACCACCTTTGAGTCCCTTCCGACACAGCGTTTCTTTAGAAGATTTCCCAATTTTTGAAACAACAGAGAGAAATTTTTAATTCCACGCGTTATCTCCTTCCACGTTATTTTTCTCCGTATTAGTTCTTTTCCCCTCGGAAGAGCACAATTGGCTCGAGGACCCGTTAACCTTCTACTTAACTATTAAGCTGGAATGGAAATACATTAATGGAATCTATGCCGAGATCTTAAAATACTTTCACGAAGAATCTAACATAAACTATTTACAAGTTATAATTGCCCCGATGTAATCGAAGGTACGTATTATATTTAAAACGAAAGTTACCGGCGTGTCAACCGCGCGTTTTAATTAAGAGCGTTGTGTTACTTTGTCAATCGTGTATTTTACTTTCTTCGGTGAATTCGATCAGATTCTGAATCGCTTCGTTTCCGCTTCTATCATTAAACAGAAGTTGCATTTTGTATTTACTGCGAGCTATCACATCGATTAATCGTTACGTGGCTCGTTTGTAAACATAGAAACACAAAGATAGAGTACGCGTGTCATACGTTAAGCGAACGTGATACGAAAAGAGAAAGAAAACGCTCGTCCCACGCCGATCTTACGCTTTCGTGTTTACCGTACTACCAAGGCATCTAGCGTCATATATTAATCGAGATTGAGATATAGCGTATATTTATAAAATTTGAAGCGGATATTTCAGCGTGTAAACGATTGTCGTTGTTAAGCTGGTAAGTGAAAGTTTGCTGGTAAGTCCGTTGCTAGCCGCGTAACTCACGCCGATCGTTACCTTACGGTAACACGCACGTGTCCTGGGTATCGCGTTGACAACAAATCGAGCAGAGATTCTATTTTCATGTTTGGCTGTACGATCCGGCGAGCCATTCTCCGGACGGAACGAGTTTCGAATGAGTTATCGTTACGCGCATTAAGCCCGCTACGGATAGGAGAGAGGCGGATGGAGAACCGCCGGTGAAGAGAGAAGCCGGAGGGACGCGAGTTACTGGAAGCGAGTGTGAAGTGATTTCAGGGGGTCGAGATATTTCAGGCTGCAGGAACGGTGAAATAAAGCGGCCGCGTGTTGTGCTGTTCATGGCTAGTTATTATGCTATATGCCATGTCCTCGCAGCTACTAAGGTCCTTATCGTAATGGAAATGTGAAGAGAGACGACGCGGCGAGGCGCGCAGCTCGCCGGCGAACTTACGAGCAAGGAAGATAAATGCGAGGATGAAAGGGACGCTGTTGTTGCGATACGGCCAACCAAACGAAGCTTTAAACGCTGTTCAAGTCACGTGACAACGAGATGTAACAGGGAATTTATCGAAGTACACATTGGATAAAATCGAACGAGTTGAAAGTAGCGTGCGAACAAAACACGATCGCGATTGAAAGAACATGATATTAAAAATGATAAATGACGAAAGTGTTGATATTAAGGGAAATGTAGTTTATTTTTTTCTCTGGTGGAAAGCTTCTTCGCCTTTGGAATATCCAATATTTACCATTCAGTTCTTCAACTATACGTATACGTTATTCAACCTTACGAGTCTTGAAGGAAATTTATATACGCGATGGTAAAAGTATACTCCTACTACTAATGATATTTATACTATATCCATCGAATACGCGATAATGTCGTAAATAAATTCAGAACGGAAGAACGAAAACTCGACGACCGTTTTCCTTTTCGAAAGAAATGAATATTTGCGAAGCGAGCGCGCGATATATCGTAACTGTGTATGATGTAGCAACGCGTGCGAAATGTATATGGATAGCTTTCGAAATACCTTAAAGGCCGTTGAAAGTTTAAAAGACTCGGTACTTTACGGTGATTTGCCGAGGAAATCGGCCCGAGTGATTGTTAGAATTTAATCTTGGAATTAGGATTAATATTCTGTGGAAGACACAATGTTTATGTTGAAATAATACAATGTGATATTTATTAAACAATTATTTCGAGAGTTATAAATGTGCGTTCTGGAATGTAGACAGTTGGCTAGTTATTCACAGACTGGCTTAGTGACCCATGGCCCTTGAAAAGGTTTAGAGCCCCACTCTCTATGCAGTAATGAGTGTGACCTGTGTGGGTGTCTGTGTGGCGTCACATGTGGCACAGAACCTTCTAGTAGCTTCTCGACGTGCCCGTCTAGAATGTTCCATCCATATCCTCACGCTTCTTCCGGCGTCCTTTTGAAAAAGCGTGCTAACTGCCGTGGTGCATCTCACGAACGCACGCTGGTGGGGATGGCGCTGGGCAACGAATGGAAGAATCTGTACGATCAGACACTCTATCCGCATGCGACTGATATCGTTGTATTCCAACAGTGATTACGCAGTTTGCGCCTCTATCATTGCTAAGCGGAAAATGAAAAAGACGAGAATGGGCGAATCGACTGGAGAATGCGTAACTTTGTCTCCATTATCGTTGCTCTGCCGCAAGGTTGGACAAGGAAGTCCGAAGAAGAAAATACTCGACAACTCGGGGATCGAGCCGTGCATATTTGCTAGTAGCTGGCATAAAGAGGCCGAGATACTGTCGTCATAAATAGGAATGTAAGCACCCACGGGACTAAGCAGACGAAATTCTTATTATTTTGCGGCATTATAAAGGGGAAGGAAGCGCGACGTCGACGTCGACGTCGGCACTCCGCTGATTTCTACCCATTCCCACGAAAATAATCTCGCGGAAGCACGCAAATCTGATTTTCTTGCATTCCCTTCCCTAAAATTTCCGAGCTTTCTCCTTATCTTCTCTTGGTTTATTTCGCTCGTTAGCGCGAGATCCAACATATTTACCGATTCGTACGAACATCTATTAAACGTTTCGCAAGAATTTAGGCTGTCGTTTAGTTTCACGTGCTTTTCAACCTTATTGGAGCAATTGTAATTAATTTTCTTAACGTATGGAATTCCCCTAAACAAAATCGATCAAATTTCAAATCAGATACAGATAATAATATTTAAATATTTCATCGAGTGATTATGAAATAATTATCGATAATACGAATATAAGTTAATTTTCTACAAATTAATTTAACTAGGAAAAAACTGAAATTCTTTCCGTTAATCTTACTCCGTTAGCTTTTGCTATTTTTACTGTTAATCGTGAAAAATCGAATAGAAAACGTTTTATCAAATTGTCAGACCGTTAACGTTCGATTTTTTATTTTTGGGCGCGAAGTAATTTATGCGATTAGTTTTATTAATAATTCACCACACGTTCTTTTTCACGCTAGGTATTAAACGAAACATTCATCGTCGCTTTTTTTCTCTGTTATTCGATTCATGGAATCGTTCTTTGATTCATGGACTTGAAAATAATTTACCAAAAATAAAACCATCCACCTAAAGTACATCTCGAGATAAATCACCTTCGACCATAAATCTTTCCATATACTTTTGACAAAAGGGCGAGTTTATTTCTATTTCATATCTGTTTCTCTCGATTTACATGGCAAAGTTCATTGCACCGAGGAGAAAGAAGGGGAAAAACGGGCAAGAACGGGAAAGAACGAGCAAGAATGCGAAAGCCAATGGGATTGAATAAGTGACGAATATTTAACGTCGACCTTCGCTCGGTCGATTACTTTTCCCATTTACGGGCATTAATTGCTTCACTCGGAAGTACGTTTTCCAATTAAGCGAAAAGCCATTGACTAAACACAATCGGCAATGGAAATGTTTCTGACGCAATTAACGTTACGTGAACTGTTTGCGGAAACTTTCGAAAGAGTCCGAAGGGGTTAATAACACCTTGTTTCCGTGAAATCTGATGCTTTCTGTTTCAGCTCGTGTATGTTAAGATGTGATTGCCGTGTACGTACCGTGAATCTTAGATCTTAAAAAATTCATCGACTCTTCTGTATACGTGTACATAGAAATATGTATAGAGACGTAAACACGGATGGAAAACCACATCTTCCGTAATTGCAAAGGGAGCATCAACGTGTGTGCAAATTACGTAAATCTTTTCGTACGAACAAGCAACCGTTGATGACTTTGCAGAAGAGAACGACGAAGGAGAAGAAACGTCATTTGCAACGAACACGCTGCACCGCTTTTATTCGATTAACGCTTTAAATGTAATACAAATTAGAAAACGAAATACACGCCTCGAAAGTAATGTAAACGATTCATAGCATTGACGGCGATTTAAATAGCACTTTTATCATTAGTCACTACCGTCGCCTTGTTCCGCTTTTTCTTTCCGCGCTCAATAAACGTACAAGCGTTTCATTGATATTTCGCTCAATGAGAACGAAAATTCTATAAAAAATGACAACTGGCTGTTATTATAAACATAATCGATATATGTTTTATTAAATTACAATGAAATATATATCAGAAATGTAGTATCGTGGACGAAAGGCCTGGGAAATATCGGACGAACTATGAACAGTGTCGCGAGAGCCGAGGCGCCGTCGGGCCCATCAATGTGTCATCGGTCTTTTCAAGTGCATAGTTTCGTGGAAAAGACCTACGTGACCCTGGCCACGAGCGTCTGCGGAACACGTGTGCGGTGGGCCTAGGAAAAGGACAACAGAATGGGACAACGGCCAGAGAGTGTTAGTCGAGAAACAGTGTGCGAGTCGAGAAACAGAGCGCGAGTCGAGCGGAGACGGAGGTTGCGAGTGGCGTTGCCGAGAGAGTGTGGATTGCGCTGTTTTCTGTACGTTTGGTATGAATAGTTCAAGTTAAGCCACAATCGTCTTTTCTGTCTGATTAACATCTCTATTGTCCACTCTTTGTGAACATATTACATCACGATATTACAGAAATGTTACAACAACTATTTATATTGGTATTGAGAATGTAAACTTCATTGCGCGATATTATATTAAATATTCTTGTTCTAGAAACGAACGAATCGAGTAATTTTTAAAATAAAATTTGTTAAAATATTTAGTAAAAGTCATTTATGTTATATATTTCTGCTTTATGTCTTTCATATCGCAAATTGCATAGCCAAACATAATCTAAAATTAATTTTTGGAAATTCTTTGGTTTTAAATAAAGTGACGTGTAAAATTGAAATTTATTGTACAAAATATTGTGTGTTTTGAACGAGATATCGTATCTTTAACAATAATTTTGCATATTTTGACGCGTTAAAAGCTTTCATTGTTTCGCTCTGATATAGGCAAAAACGTTTCTCCCGTGAGATATACGAAGCTAGTTTATTACATTTTCTGCACTTTAACTAGAACACTTATTCACTTGTCAGTTAACAAAGTCTGTACATCACCGGCACCGAAAATATGTTAAATTACTTCACACGCGTGACACGTAGCGGTAGTTCGTTCGTATCGATGTGGTCATATTCGCTATTTTATAGAAAACCAGCGAGATCTTTTTGTTGAATTTATCAATACAGTAATATCCAACTTTTCGAATAAGACATTTTTTTATAAAACAAAACTTAATTGACATTGACATTTTTTGTTAAATATATGCGTGTTAAATATTAACAAAAGATTCTCGGTACCTTTTTATTTATACAGACGAAAAAGAACGTTTGGAACGCAAAATGATACAAGTGAAATGTTTACAACGCTCCTCCTACTTTCATACCACACGATGCGCCACTTCGAAACCATCGAATTTTATTAAATAAAATTTTCCTGTATTTCTTATCGTTTCGAGAGATACGACTTTGTCATGTTACGAGAAAGTATCCGCATACCGTTAAAGGTAATATCACTGATATTTTTTACACTACTGTCCATATGTCATTGGAGACTTCTTCTCAGCGCACCTAGGATAAACACATTTTAGTATATTTCACGTGTATTTTACGTACGAAATGATATCGATACTTATCAATTGTCTGTATTGTAAGGAAAATAGGGAAAAATCGTATTAATCGTTTGCGATATTTTATTACTATCCTGTTTTATCTAACGTATGTTTCGATGTATCGATCGACTCGTGAACGAAAGTGTATGAAACGAACTCGAGACGTTGTTCTTGACAAATTACTTTTCTGAATCACCAGCAAACTCGTAAAGTCTACTCTATTCTACGTGATTACTCGACGTTTACTCGTGTTTCATGCTCCATCTGGTAGAAAAAGCAGAATTCCAAGTAGTCTCTGTAAAGGAAATAACCTGATTGATAAAAATAAGTGAAAAGCAAGAAAAAGAGCCGATTTCCAACTACATGAACGAATTCTTTAGGGGATGCGGTCTAAAACGACGCTGGTGTCGTGTAAAATTAAGGTAAAAATAAGGAACTTGTTAATTTCCGAAAAGAAGATTAAGTTCTTTTTATTTTTTACTCAATTTATACAATTTTTTCGGTTCGCGATGATACACTTTCGATACTTGGATTAGTTAAGAATTTTTTTATTAGACTGACTGGATGATTTTGACGGGAGCATTTATATTCTTCCATTCGTTGGAGTGGGAGAAGGTTTTGTTTATACTTAGTGTAAAATTCGGAGAACGGCTGGAGTGATCGAATGCCACTCAGGCGACTGAGAACAGATGCTGACCGGACGGTCACACGCGATAAGGCGTTCGGAATTTCGGTTTGTTATATACAGTTGCTCGAATTTCGTCTGTGACATTCCCCCCTTCTTAGATTGAACTTGATCCCTCAAGTTTTCTTCAGAAGACTTTTGTGGAATCGGACTTGACGTGGCTTGAAAATTACAGCTGATTCCTCCTCTCCATCTGAGTGGTATGTGTTGGTTGGAATATAGATGTTGGGTGTTGAGCCCAGGGTGAGTGGTACTGGTGGGGCTGTCGCATTGTGGCTGTTGATTACAGTTTCATTTCGGCAACAAAATAAATTGATACATAATTTGTTCTGTATACATTTCCTGATGCATTTGAATACCCCTATTTTGTTTAATCCATATATACCTAGTATGCCTAATGCTATGTACCCTAATATCTGGAGCGTGGTTAGTCCCCAATACTGTATATTTTTAATTCTGTGTTCGAAATTAAGAGTTTCTATCTCGTCGCCTATTTTATCGATCGTTGTTTTATAGCCTTGTAAATTATCTATTATTTTCGGTGCTCGCTCGAGTTTATCTAATAGATGAGTGAAACTATCGTTTGTTTTGAGCGCTAGGGTTTTTGTTTTGATTTCGTATATGACTTCGTTTTTTGTTTCGCCTATACGCATGTGTTCGTCTTTGTACAATATATCGCAAGAAGTGTTAGCTCTTATGATGGAAGGCTTGTCAAGTTTTTGTAAGGTATGTTTCGTTTGGCAAATTGTGTCTATTTCTATCGGATTTGCTGGTATCGCAATGTAACAGTTGCTAGTTTTGAGCGGTATAAAGCTAATGTCTTGAATCTTAAGTACAGTTATTTGACAATGTTCAATGTGTGGTTTGAAATTTATTATTTCGCTGCGACAATCGGTTTTTGAATTTCTGTCATGGATTGGTAGTGTTTGTTTGCATATAGTGGTTCCGGCTCGATTCTTACAAAGTTTGTTGAAATACTCGATATCAGCGTTTATAAATGAAAGACCTGAGATTAAATATATCTGATGTTCGACTACTGGAGCCAAAAATACTCCATTTCTTTTACTCGGGATAGGATATATCTGTAATATGTTCCATTCTGTGTTAGAGACTAAAGGTACTATGATTTTGAAAAATATTTTGTCATCTATTGTGAAGATTTTAAGATCACTGATGTCGAGTATGAATTGAAAATGTTCGGTTTTGGCAGAAATCGCGGTGTTGTACATCTGGCTACCTATTGCCTTGGCGTAATTTTCTATGAATTCATTGGGGTCAAGTATTTGTGGACTAATTATTCCTTGTTTGCCTAATATCATGACGTTAAGTATTTCATCTAATTGGAAGTGTAAAGTTTGCATCGCGGTGTCGACTTTCATGATCATCTTAAGCATAGATCTATCGATATTTGCCTGCTGTTGTAATTTTAATATATCACTATATGATCTCTCTAAGTGGTTTAGGTTTTCTGAGTTTACAATTTTTCTAATAAGTGCTGTTTGATTAGCTATTATGGTCTTGATTTTATTATTATCATCGAATAGTTTGTCCATATTTTTGTTTATGAGCGTAAGATCATCATCGTCGAGAGTCCCGAACAGACTTTTCGATACGGAACCTATGATGTTAAGCAAACCTCGTGTGCTCCGGGTATGTGTTAACGCTTTCAAGTGTTTTGCGAGTTGTTTTAGGTTATTGATGCGATTTTGTAATCCGCCTAACTCTTCGACGTATTGTTTGCTGATTGCACGTGAGTCTATTGTTAATTTATATGATTCTATTGCGCTTATCTGTTCGTATATGTCGCTAGTGTCTAATCCTACTATTACATTGGCAGTGTCGCTGTATAAATATCCTTTTCCTATGTTTTCTACGAATACAGAGTTTCCTTCTAATGGTGTAATATTTATTTGCGCGGATACTATTCCGGCAAAGAGGAGCGTCGACCTGGAAAGTAAGGTTTTAAACGATTACCGTGTATCTTTTTGTCTTGAATCAGATAGTATGGAGTACATACTTTATCAATCGTGTACGGTCCTAACCATTCCACATCAAGTTTATGCCTTTTATGATCGTTATGTATTAAAACAGAGTCTCCTTCTTTGAAAACTGATTGAGGTTTTATAATTTTACGTTTTTGATCGCGCTGATATCGCTGTTTACTTTTGATCAATGTTTCGCGAGCGTGTCGGAGTCTAGAGTCCCATTCCTTTTTGCGGAACGTGACTTCGTCTGCGTATGTGCGTTGGGGATTCTTGGATATTGTGGAGGGAAGATTGGCTTGGTGTCCGAATGTGAGTTCGAATGGCGTGTAACCAGTAGAGTCGTGTATCATTGTGTTATATGCAAGGCATACAAAGTTAAGTTGATCGTCCCATTCTTCATCCGAATTTCGCTGTATCGATTTTAACATGTCTGTTATTACTGCGTGTGTCCGTTCTAACGATCCGTTACTTTGTGGGTGGAAGGATGTCGTTTTGATATGTTTGATTTTGAACGCGTCTTCGTACTGTTGCATTAAACTAGATATAAAATTCTGTCCGCGGTCAGTTAATATCTTTTTTTTGGAGCGGAAAAGATGTAAATGTAATGATTCAAGAGTGCGTTCCAAATTGTTTCCGTTTGCTGAGTTTTTAGTGGTACGAGTATTAAGTATTTTGTCAATTCGTTATGTATGGATAGAATGTACTGATTGCCTTTTTTCGTCTTTTTCAGTGGGCCTAATAAGTCCATAGCAATTTTATCGTTTGGTTCGAGGGGTGTGTCGGTGATACAAGGTTCTTCGCGCGGTCTGATACGTGTAGTTTTAGATGTTTGACAGGTGTCGCATGATTCTATATGTTGTTGTATACGTTTCATCAAATCTGGTACTCTGTGCCGTTCACGAATGCGATCGTATGTCTTTTGTATACCGGGGTGTCCTACTAAATCGTGATTTTCTTTCAATAATTCGTCTATTTCTTCGTCGCTATATGTTTGAATTGGTTCCCATGCAAAATTTAATTCTTTTACGGTGTCGTTCAGGAATAGTAAAATTTGTTTGATCGCGTTCTTTTCGGTCTCTGTGAAACTGTCGTCGCCTATACCTATCTTTTCGTTTATATGAATAATTTCGTTTAATTTAGTTAACCATTCGATTCTGTCGTAATTTCCTAGCTCTGTTTTGGATAATTGATAGAAAGATTTACGGTTCGGAGTCATTTTGAGAATTTTGGGTAACGCGTCGGTAGATTTTTCCCAATCGTGATATTTTTTATCGAGTTCTATGTTCAAATTTTCGCGTCGTCTGGTCAGAACATGTATTCTAGATAGTGCGTCGGCTGCAGTATTATCTTTTCCTTTCGTGTATTCTATGTCGTATTCGTATTCTTTTAGTTTTAATCGCCATCTCATCAAGCGTGATGAGGGGTCTTTGCAATTCTGTAACCATTTTAGTGCTTGGTGATCGGTTCGGATGAGGAATTTCCGTCCTAACAGATATTGTCGGAGGCGTTTCACGGCCCATACTATTGCTAAAAGTTCTTTTTCTGTAGTGGAATAATTTCGTTCCGGTGGGTTTAGAGTTCGCGAGATATAACAACATGGATGTCCGTCCTGTGATAAGATTGCACCTATACCTTCGTTACTGGCGTCAGTCGTTAATGTGAATGGTTTCGCAAAGTCTGGGAATTTTAGTACGGGTGATGAACAGAGTTTGTCTTTTAATGTCTGGAATGCTTCCTGGGTTTTATCTGTCCAATGAAATGGTGTCTCCTTTTTTGTAAGTTCGGTCAATGGTTTCGCGATCTTAGAAAAGTTTCTGATGAACTTACGGTAATAACCTGCTAGTCCTAAGAACGATTTGATGTCTGTGGGATTACGTGGCTGTTTGAAATTGCTAACGGCTTCTAATTTTTTGGGATTTGGCTTTACACCTTCGGCGGTTACTATATGTCCAAGATATTCTAATTCTGGTTTGAGAAATTCGCACTTGTCCGGCTGTATTTTGAGTCCGAGTTCGCGTAGGCGTTGCAATACTATCGCGAGGTTGCTATTGTGCTCTTCAATCGACTGTCCGAATATTATAATGTCGTCTAAATATACGAAGCAATGTTTATTTATGAGTCCTCTTAGCGCGGTATCCATCATGCGTTGAAATGTTGCAGGTGCATTCTTTAAACCGAATGGCATCCTATTGTAATGATAGTGTCCTTGTGGTGTGGAGAATGCTGTGTACTTTTTAGAGTCTATGTCCATTGGGATTTGGTGAAATCCGGAGGATAAATCGAGGGCTGAGAAGAATTTTGCGTTGCCTAGTTGAGATAGTATGTCGTCTATGTCAGGTAATGGATATGCGTCCTGGTCAGTTAGTTCGTTTATTTTTCTGAAGTCTATTACAATTCGCCATTTCTGTTTCCCTGAGGCGTCTGCCTTTTTTGGTACTACCCAGACTGGTGAATTGTAAGGAGAATCAGATGGTTCTATAATGTTCTTTTGTAGCATTTCGTCCATTTGTCGTTTGATTTCTTCTTTATGGCATTCAGGCGGTCGGTAAGATTTTGTGTTAATGATTTTATTTTCTTTTAACGTTATTGTGTGTTTAGCAAGATTAGTGCATGGTAATAAGTCGGTCTCTAGATTGAATACGTCAAGGTAGAACAGCAATATCTTTTCGATTGGTTCACGGAGGGTTTTCTCTATATGCGAAAGTCTAACTAAATCTTTAAACGTGGAGACTTGATCATACGTATTTGAATTTTCGATAAAATTAGTCATTTTGGCTGGGCACTCACCACCATTGATAAAGCATATCGTTGTCGGTTTTCCTTCCAGGTAGACTGTTTTTGACACTGCTTGTTTTGGAGGTACGTCGTTTTCCTGTTGCAATAAAAGTATATTATTGTCAAGTTTTAATTGTTGATTCGAGAGTTCAAATTTGAATTTAGATAGGGCTGGCAAACCGAGTATGCCGTCTTCTATAATTGGAAAGTTGTCTTCTACCACAAATAATTCTAGAGTTTTGCCAAATAGTTTTATCAAAGCGTGTTCGTTGGTTTTAAATTTAGAGTGTCCCATCGAGAATTTCCGTTCTTTTGTTATTCTTGGTCGTAATACGCATCTTCGCTTGAGTATATTAATTCCTGCTCCGCTGTCAATGAGGAATTTATGTCGCTGTCCGTCGGATCGTAAAAGTACTGTGGGTAGTCTTCCTGTTGTGGCGTTAATTCGTAGGTCTGGTCTATTGGTTCCTCTATTTCTTCCTTGTGTGTCTCGAGATTGTGGACTGCTGGTGGTCTCGGAAATTGGCTGGGTGTTCGAAAATTTTTACATTGACTGGAGACATGTCCGATTTGGTTGCATTTGAAGCATTTTAATTGTGTCCTTTGGGCAAGTGGTATTTGTTCGGTTTGTCGGAAGCTTCTTGGCATTGGATTGGGTGTTGGAGTTGGTTTTTTAGTGATCGGATTAGGATTATTGGTTGTTAGTCGTTGCTGCTCAGGAAGTCGTAATCGTTCTATTGGTTTTAGTCGTCGATTTCGATCTTCCCTGAAGAATCGCTCGATGTCGGTGGCTTTCTTTTCGGCTTCAAGGATATTGTATGGTGGATTGGCGAGTAGTAATTGTCCTATTTCGCCTTTCAGGCCTCGGATAAAATCGATCACGGAGTCTTTTAAAATCCTGTCGTTCATAGCTCGTCTAGTAATTTCGTCACGGTATTCGTTCGTTATACTGTATTGTAACTTATTGAGTGCTCTGCGGAACCTGATGATATAACTTTGCACACTTTCGTCGTGACGCTGTCTCGTTTCGCGTAGCTGGTCTTGATGTTCTCTAACAGAGTCTTGGGTGGCTACGTTTCGTCTTAGGGCATCGTACAGGTGTCCGTATTCGTATATCGATATATTGCAGATGGCCATTGCGGCTTTACCCGTGATTTTCCCGATTTTAATCATTTTTAATAGTAACGTGGGTTCGCTACACATGGCTCGTAATTCGCGTACTTCGCGTATGAATTCTTCTACTCCGATATTGTCTTCGCCGTTTAATTGCGGAATACATACTATCGCGTCTTTGGCCCGTAAGCTCGGAGAGGCGAATTGCGGTGGACGGTCTTCGTAAGAGGGATGGTTGTCTTCTTCTGTTCGAATTGGAACGCATGGTGGGGAAGTTCTATCTCTCGCGGCAACAGATTCGTCCATAGTAATAAGGGAGCCTAGTTCTGTAGTAGCGTCGCGTCCTATTTTTATTTTAGAGATATTTTTGCCTAATAGTTCTATTTCCGCTGCACGCTTCTTATTTTCACTGTCGGCCGTCCGTTGTGTCTCTTCTACACGTTGCGCAAGAATTTCAATTTGTTTTTGAATTACGTCGAGTATGGCACGAATCGAATTGTCCGTACCTCCGTTTGTAGAAACGGTTTCAATAGTTTCGACTTTGTCTTTTCGTGATGTGGGCATGATTCTAATTGAGCTTATTGAGTCTGAACTACTGTTGCTATTTGGACTCGAAGCGCTTGAGAAACTGGGTTTTCTCACACGGTATCGTGAAAATGAATCCAGATTTTTCAGCTTACCGTAGTAGTTATGACCGTTGAGGAGTCTCAGGGATGTTTCCTCTCTGGTTGGTTTTAGATTCCGAATCTTATTCGTAGGCTTGCTCTGCGCTGACCGTAGTCCTCTCGTCTAGTTTCACCGTAATGGAACGTTGAAAGTTGCTGCAGGGCCTCGTAGTAGCAAAGATTCGCACTGGGTCCGTTGATCCTTCGATCTTCAATGATGCGCGTACGCCGAAATCGTAATTTCGTTTGCACTGAAGTGAATAGATCCTGGCACGGATCGCCAAAAATGTCGTGTAAAATTAAGGTAAAAATAAGGAACTTGTTAATTTCCGAAAAGGAGATTAAGTTCTTTTTATTTTTTACTCAATTTATACAATTTTTTCGGTTCGCGATGATACACTTTCGATACTTGGATTAGTTAAGAATTTTTTTATTAGACTGACTGGATGATTTTGAAGGGAGCATTTATATTCTTCCATTCGTTGGAGTGGGAGAAGGTTTTGTTTATACTTAGTGTAAAATTCGGAGAACGGCTGGAGTGATCGAATGCCACTCAGGCGGCTGAGAACAGATGCTGACCGGACGGTTACACGCGATAAGGCGTTCGGAATTTCGGTTTGTTATATACAGTTGCTCGAATTTCGTCTGTGACACTGGCGTCGGTAACCATTTCGAGACAGCCGATCTATCAAACCGGCCTAGATCGAGACTTTTAATACGCTCGAATTTCCCGCGAGAGTTACCCCCCGCAAGCAGCTTGGATGGATAGGCACGTACAATGGAATTATGGTTCCCCTATGTTCCCATTACTATGCCATCTACGTTATGCGTTCTATGGTTGTGGTTGCTCTCCTTTCGATGCCCTTAACGACGCCCTTCGCTGTTTTATGCCCTTCGCAAATAATCTCCGTGTATCTGACCGTGTATCCGCCTACGGAGTGAATGACCTTTGATCGACGATATTTCCTCCTAATGCACGATACGAATGAATCGCGTAGGGCGTGCTCGAGTTCACAGTCCATTTTGTTAGCGTTATTCCAAACCCTTATTAACTTTCTATGAACTTTATAGCGTTCGCTTCGTACAGGGATTTCAATCGATTTTGCCCAATTTTAGCGCGTTGTTCGATTTAAAGAAAAATTTCAACATCATTAGTGTACTGTATGTCAAGTAAAAATTTTCACGATCATCGAATCAACGAAAAAGAAATTGACGTCAATTTGATCCTTGCCAATGTAAATGTGATATTTTATCCTTAGTAAGAAGAAGAAAACGCGTAAAAGAATAAGTAAAAATATTATGATATCTAAGGGCGTCCTCGGATCGTCGCTACGATATACCTACCGTTGATATTTCAAGTTTGATCAATTTCTCAACCAAAAGGATCAGTATGTACCGTCAATGCGATATTTATTGATAAACGCGTCGTTAGTTTAGTTAGATCCTTGATCGATTTTTATCTAGGTAGATATTTGGAAGAAAATATGTCAATTTTATAGTAGTTGTATTTAATTAATTGATCCGAGTGTTCCTTGTAATTAAAGTTAGAGTATCGAATACAAAAATTTATTACGATATTTCACCCTTTTCTTTCCTCAAGCTGGAACGCGATGTAGCGAAATGTATTATTGACGAGTTTATAATTAAAACATATATATAGTCTTAGGTTTAAACTAAATCTAACCGTAATATGATTGATGCCACAAAAATCGTTAATATCATACCGTGGAACGTAATTTGCAAATTGTACAACTAGGTTGTAGACGCACGGCCTGATATTTGTGTTTCCATGAAATTCTAATGAAGGCTTTAAGATTAATTGACGGAAGAACATGACAGACTGTCCTATTTCATATTCTCTGGAAACAATCCAGCAGTAACTTTAGAACGGGTAGTCGCATTAACTTTATGAAAGCTTATTGCATCTTTGACGATTCTATTTTGACCGAAGGTTGCTCACTGATTTTTTTTTGCATTATATTTCACGTCTGTTGCATGCTCGCATAGATCGACGACAACCATCGATTTCCAAGCAGTACTTAACTGAAACGAGGTGGGAAAGATGCTCGAACGGATCATCGCCGCCCGGCTGGAGGCTCACATGACCGAGAGGGCGCCCGGATGGCACGACAGCCAATACGGATTCCGCCGCGGCCGCTCGACCGTGGACGCGGTGAAGAAGGTGAAGACCATGGCCGAGGACAAGGTCTCTCGAGAAGGGGTGGCAGTAGCGGTATCACTCGACGTCACCAACGCCTTCAACTCGATCCCCTGGGCCAGGATCGTGGAAGCCCTGTGACACTTCGAGGTCCCGGCGTACCTGGTAGGGATCATCCGAGCGTACCTGACAGACAGATACATCGTTTACGCCGGGAAGAACGGGGAGGAAAGAAGAGGGATCGAGCGCGGCGTTCCGCAGGGGTCGGTGTTGGGACCGATACTCTGGATCACGGCCTACGACTCCGTCCTCCGATGTCCGATGCCCCCGGGAGCAGGCATGGTGTGCTACGCCGACGACACCCTGGTCCTGGCCGGGGGACGGTGGTGGCACGACACGGCGAATCGCACGGAGGACGCCGTGGCGTGCGCGGTGCGCGGTGCGCGCCATTCGAAGGCTCGGCCTGACGGTGTCGCCGGCCAAATCCGAGGCACTGTGGTTCTTCGACCAGCGACGAAGAGGAACACCTCCTCCCGGACTGTCGGCGAACATCCGCGGAGAAGAGGTCCCGGTGAAACGCCAGATGAAGTACCTGGGTCTCACGATCGACAGCAGATGGACCTTCGGACCGCACTTCGAGCAACTGGTCCCGAAGGCGACGACCGCAGCCAACGCCCTGTGCGACCTCCTACCGAACATCGGCGGAGCAGGATCGAGAATCCGCCGACTCTACGAGGGAGTGGTTCGGTCCCGAGTCCTCTACGGGGCACCCGTCTGGGCCAGAAGCTTGACGGCCAGTCGCCGCAGCCTGACCTTGCTGCGGAGACTGCAGAGGACGACCGCTATCCGCATAGCGAGAGGCTACAGGACGACGTCGTACGCGTCGGCGACCGTGCTGGCGGCATCCCCCCGTTCGAGCTGTAAGCCCTGGCGCTCGAACGCGTGTACGAACACCAGAGGGGCCCGACGCCATCGACCGCCAGCCAGCCGGCCCCGAACATCCGGGAGGAGGCGAAGAAGGAGACGTGGGAACGATGGCGCTCGCAGCTGATCCAGGAGGACGCCGTGCGGCCGCACCGGGCCGTTCGCGCCGTGCTTCCCAACTGGGAGGCCTGGAGGGATCGAGGCGGAGCGCCGCTGACCTTCAGGATGACGCAGGTGCTCACCGGCCACGGAGTGTTCGGCGAGTACCTGCTAAGGATTCGGCGAGAGGCGACATCCGTCTGTCACCACTGCAAGGAAGAGGAGGACACGGCGCAACACACGCTGGAGTTCTGTCCGGCATGGGCGGAACCACGACGCGTCCTATGGCTCGAAATCGGCGAGAGCTTAGCCCCCGAAGCGGTCGTCGCGGCCATGCTCAGAGGGCGCCAGGAGTTCGCCGCCATCCGCACCTACTGCGAGCAGGTCATGCTGGCGAAGGAGCGGGCGGAAAGAAACCGGGAGCGAGCTCGCGATCCGTCCAGGAAATCGCAGCGCCCGAGGAACACAACGCGCCGCAGGGGCGCGACGCCGCCACCGGCGCCGCCGCGGCCACCATAGGAGCGCGAAAGAACCAGGAAGAGGCGTCAGGGGACGGGGTCCCCAGGATGACGCAGCAGGAGCGAGGCGCTAGGGGGCGTGGTCCCCCCCCAGCGGTCCAAGAAGAGCAGGACGCCTCCCTTCGACAAAAAAAAGGAGAGATAGTCGCCCGGGGGTAACCGGTAGTAATTCGGGAGAGATCCCGGGTGCATCTCGACTCAGGCGTCAGGACAGGCCACCGTGGAGGTTTTAGCCGGTACGAATCCGGCACTACCCAGCGCCCTCTCCCCGGAGGGCGCGGGGCGCCTATGAAGGTTTCCTCCACGAAAAAAAAAAAGTACTTAACTTGTTAAGGAAATTCGAGGATTTGGGAATACAAATTATTTTCTATATTTCCATATAATAGTTATACACCTATATTCCTCTCTAAGAACGTCTTGCACGCACGCTGGTTGCCAACCGACTAGCCTAGATTCTTCTAACATCTGGCAACAGTCTTTTGTCTCCACTGAGTCCTTGACGCCCTCTAACCCTTACACACACACTCTCATGTACAGTGTAAATGTATCACTTCCCTAACACGCCTCCTTACATTTATACTGTACACTTAATTTTATTTACATACTTGTCGAATTAACAAAATATTTTACATTTATCGCTTTCTTTACATTTCTCTTATTTTACATTCATCCATGACCTAAACCTTTCAAATTTCTCTCTACACAGTGCCTTCGTAAAAATATCCGCAGTGTTTTCTTCTGTACTTACTTTTATTATGTTTATCTTATTTTCCTTTACGTACTCGTGAACGTAGTGGTAATGAACTTCGATGTGTTTAGAATTTTTTGTAAAAGAGTATAGTATTTTGCTATACTCATTACTCCAGAGTTATCCTCATAGATTTTTACAGGGTTATCGTCTACATTTACATCGAAGATTTTCATTAGTTCTCTGATAGTCATTACTTCGCTCACCGCTTCCGATAGAGCTACATACTCTGCATACGTCGAGGCTTTTGTCACACACCTTTGTTTTTTAGACTTCCATCCAATTACATTTCCATACAATCTAATTACATACCCAGAAGTCGATTTCCTATCTATATGATCTCCTGCCCAATCAGCGTCCACATAACAATCTATCGTTTCGCATTTTTCATTTCTTTTATAATGTAGCCCTAAATCTCTAGTCCGGTACAAATATTTCAATATTCGCAAGGCATATTTAAAATGTGTCTCGTTACAACAATCTTGAAATCTACTCAGATAATTCACACTATAACTTATATCGGGTCTGGTATTTACACTAATATACAGCAATGCGCCAATTAAATTCTTGTATCCAATGTCCTCTCTATTTATCTCAGCTTTTTCAATTTTTAAGTTGGTCTCCATAGGTGTACAGTACAATTTGCTGTTATGTAATTTATATTTGTTTGCTAATGATTCTATGTATTTCTTTTGGCTTAATCTCATTTCATTTTTTAAATAATCATACTCTATATTTATTCCAAGATATTCTTTTACTTCACCTAAATCTTTCATTTCAAATTTATCAGTTAATAATTTTTTACACTTTGTATCTTCCCTTTGTTTTTACTACAAATCAACAAATCGTCTACGTATATTAACAAATAAACAACATTTTCTCCCTCTCCATAAGTATATAGGCACAGCTCTATATTGTTCCTTTTAAAACCTAATCTCGTCACATACTTATCAAAACACTCATACCAGTCCCTCGGACTTTCTTTTAACCCATAAAGCGCTTTCGATAATTTACAAACTCTATTCGTTCCGTCCGCATATCCCTTTGGTTGATTTACATATACCTCCGAGGTTACTTCACCATTTAAAAAGGCAGTTTCTACATCCATTTGCTCAATTATTAATTCATTTTGACAACAATATGATAGCAATATCTTAAAGGTCTGATTACTCGCCACTGGAGAATATATGTCATCGGCTACGTTTCTTTGTTGAAATCCCCTTACCACTAATCTAGCCTTATACCTGTCCTCTGATTTTTTCGTGTAAACCCATTTTACATCTAATACTTCTTTGCCTTTTACCCTTTCTACCAATTTCCAAGTTTTATTCTTATAGAGACATTCTATTTCCTTATCCATAGCCTGTTTCCAAACTTCATTATTTTCGCAACCAATCGCCTCCTCAAATGTACGAGGGATATCTACTTTACAATAATTTGCATGAATCTCGCAAATATTTTCCTTTTCTGGATACCTTACTGGAGTTTTCTTAATACCTGTAGATCTCCTAGGAGTGTTTGAGCTTTCAATACTACTATTATTTTCATCTTTCCTACCTTCTAACTCTTCCTTATCCATACCATCCAATGAATAGTTATCTTCGCTATCATTTCTATCTGCCTCTAATGAATTTTCCTCAAAACCGATACATTTAGTGTCTGTCTCAATGACCTCTACATGTCTAGCTATTGTTATTTTTCCACCTAATAAGACTCTGTATCCTACTTCACTATATCCTAATAGAATTCCCATATCTGCCTTCTTGTCCCATTTGGAAACTCTTTTTTGTTCTGGCCTTCTTACAAAAACTTTACTTCCATATAGATGTAGATTTTTAACACTTGGTTTTCTCCCGAAGAATATTTCAAAAGGTGTCTTTCTTTCTATAGTATTCGCTAATATTCGATTTTTCAAGTATGCCGCTGTACAAACTATTTCCGGCCAGTACCTTTTATGTACTTTCGCTTCCGCTAACAAGCAACGCGCCATGTCCATCACTGTTCTATTATACCTTTCCGCTGTCCCGTTTAATTCATGTACGTATGTTGGTCAATTATTTATTCTTATACCTTTATCCCTAGCAAACTTATAAATTCGATTATTTAAATATTCTTTACCATTATCGCATCTTAATATTTTTAACCTCTTGCCCGTTAAATTTTCGGCTTCATTTACGAACTGTACGAAAGAATCAAAGACCTCATCTTTTGATTTTATACAATAGATCCTAGCTATTTTACTATAATCATCGATAAATGAAATGAAATATTTTTCTCCATTGAATCCGGTGGTCTTAAAAGGACCACATACGTCCGTATGAATAATTTCCATTATTTCCCTAGCCTTAGTTCGATTATTTTTGAAAGGTAAGTTATGCATTTTGCTTTCTATACACACCCTACATTTCAAAAGTTCCTTTTCAAATTCATTCGGTATGCCAGTCACTAGTTGCTCTTTACCCAAAATCTCTAAATATTTAAAATTTACGTGTCCTAGCATCCTATGCCATCTTTCCTTTTTACTCATACCACTACGTTCGGCGCTGTTTACTAAGTGCTTCTTCCCTTTCAATATACTTTTTATTCTATATGTCCCATTTTCTTTGAACGCTACAGCTGTAAGTTTATTATCCTCATCTATTACTTTCGCAATATTTCCTTTGGAAATAACCGTATTCTTATTGTCTGTTAGTTTACCTAAACTAATCAAATTTGCGGACATTTCTTTCGCGTAAAATACTTTCCTCATATTTATTTCATTTTGTTTTCCGAATGCTTCAAAATAACTTATAACATTCCCAACTTTTGTCGCTTTTATCGGTCTATTATCGCCTAAATATATATTTACCGGTTCTTTTAGGTCGATAGATTTATCGAAATAATTTATATTATTAATTATGTGATCAGTACAACCGCTATCTAATAGCCACACTATTTCGTTCTTACTTATCTCATTCGTCTCACTGCTGTTTGCTGCGTGCGCCGTTGTTATCCATATGCCTGCTCTTGAGTTTCCATGCTCGCCCGTGCCGGTTGTTGATCGACGATGAAAGTTTCCACGTCCTCTGCTCGTATTGCCTTTGTTCCCTCTTCCTCTGTTTCGACCACGTGTTGGCCCATGCCAATAGCCGTTACTGCTTTCCGCTTGGACGCCATTTTGACACTCTCTCGCAAAGTGTCCTAATCTTCCACATCTGAAGCATCCTTCCTTTTTTGCAGAAAAGGCGTTGGTTTGCCTTTCTCCTCGATTGGATTTATTTTTCTTCTCTGCTACCTCTATTTTATTTTTTACATACGCTACCGTTTGATCCTCTTCTTTCAATGCGTCTATTATGTCCGCTATGTAGCTGTATTCTTCGGGTAACGTATTCAGCATGTAATTCAGCTTTTCCCTCTCACTTACTTGTGCGCCCGCACTTTTTAATTCATTGATTAATTTTTCGAAATCGTTAAAGAATGATGCTGAATCACTGTAGTTCTCCAGTCTTATGTTTTCCAATCTCCTTCTGCATACGATCTGCAGTGCCGTCGACTCTTTCAAGTACATTTCATCGAACCTTTTTATTATATCATACGCCGTTTTTCCTTCCCTAACATACTCCAATTGTCTGTTCGATATTGCACTATAAATTATATTAATCGCCTTCAAATCCTTTTTGTCCCAGTCTTCATCGTCTCTTTCGTTCTTCATTCTAGTTGTAACAACCTCGCATTCCTTATATTTGAGAAACATCGTGATTCTTTGCTTCCACATTCCATAATCCTCACCATCGAATATAGGTATCATGATTTCCGATCTCTCCATTTTAATTGATTCCTTTTTTTTTCTTTTCTTACTCAAGCGTTCCTACGTGCTCGAAGTATATTTTTTTTCTGAAAGTTTTTTTTCTTTACTGAAAACTCACTCGCAAGATAGTAACCACGCACTAAATATCTTGCAAAGCTAGTAACCACGCTCTGCTACCATGTTAAGGAAATTCGAGGATTTGGGAATACAAATTATTGACTATATTTCCCATACAACAGTTGTACACCTATATTCCTCTCTAAGAACGTCTTGCACGCACGCTGGTTGCCAACCGACTAGCCTAGATTCTTCTAACATCTGGCAACAGTCTTTTGTCTCCACTGAGTCCTTGACGCCCTCTAACCCTTACACACACACTCTCATGTACAGTGTAAATGTATCACTTCCCTAACATAACTGAAAAGCTTTGCATGTTTAGGTAGGTATCGAATGGCAAACTAACCGAGCAGCGATGACCGGCTTATTTCTGATCCATACATTTTCTCCATCACATCCATGACGTTCCTTTATTCGATCGCGTATATAATTTTATTTTTTTCAGTGACTTCACTTCACATAAATGAAGATAGCAGGTCGTAACTTTGATTTCTTTTTTCATACGATTCGAGGCGATTCGAATGCCCACGAATATTACACCTATATCGTCGAACGAATTATAAGTTATAATTATAACATAGATATTAGAAAATGGTAGACATACAGTCGAACTCTACTATCGACACATTTTCTTTTTTGTTTTTCTTTTGTAGATATTGTTACGCCGGGCGACTCTCTGCCTGGCCCAGGTCACACACCGCGGGCCAGACGGACACCAGATGTCCGCTCTTCCGTACGGCGTACCCCTCAATAGCCTTAAGCATCCGTCATAAACCCGAGTCACTTGCCTGCTAAGGTCCTTCAAACAAACATCTGTTTCCGAGGAATTTCTAAACACTATTGTCTATCACGGCAGGACAAGGGAAAGTTGTTTTTTTTGTCACGCACGCGGCAACTTTCCCCCCATTAATCACTTTCTCTCGAGGGCAGTTAAGACCCTTCGTTTAACCAATTAAAAACGAAGCCTATTCCCTCACTCTCCTAAATAACATCGGCTCCAACAAATCCGATGGTCCCGTGCGCTAGACACACCCATCCTTAGCTTTCCTCCGACACATCATCGTCTCCCAGTACAGTACTGATTCTACATCCTTCGAACGGTCAACATCCTTCGAGCGGGTATACACTCCCGCAGATCAGTCACTCACTCATCTCGTACATACGCACCAGTGTAACTATCCTCGTTATAAGTTGTGGAATAAACGGTGAAATATAACTTACTATACTGTGTCATATTCATTCAACCACCTCTGTTATCTTAACCGAAACAGGGGAACGACTACTTCGCGGCGTCGATTCACCGAATCGTAGCGAGAATTTACGCCTCTCGCTGACGCGTTTTCCTCGCGACCGCGTCTCTCCGCGAACGGTCGTAACAGATATCAAAGTGCAGACGTTGAGTGGAACGTCGAAGATTCGTTTTCTTATTTTGCTAAAGAAAACCTTGTGGGTGTCAAATAAGGAGTCGTAACCAGATGAAGATTCTGCGTAAATTGAATAGAATTTCTGCACCAAAACTGGAAGCCTCGCGATCCAATTTTATCTTCGTCGTTTTTATTTTCTTTGTGGAAGAAGTTCTGTACGTAGGATGATCTTATATTTACTCGATAAATATTTAAAATGGAAAGTATAACACGATTTTACACGAAACCCCTTAAATATCGAGTAACGATTGCAAGCGGCTTTTACTTTACGGAATTTTCATTCATCCCTTAATGTACCTTGATAACTAGCCAAATTCATTAAACAGCTGTTTCTCTATCGCGCTAGTTATTTTATAAAATGTCATGTTCGACTAATATGCAAATTACGCAAACGCTGAAATATTTCATAAGATGAGCGGGTTTTACTATTTTCAGAAGATGAAATTTTACGAAAAAGAGCTTTGTTCTTGAAACTCAGGTACACGTAAGTAAGATTTTGCAGTTGTTTTCATACTACATTTCCTTGGATAAAAGATGCCTTATTTTTTTTTATTTTTAAATTACCTTATTTTTAAATGCCTTATTTTTAAATAACCCAATTTGTATACAAATTTTCCAGCTAAATATCTATTTAGTTTTTAGTCGAAAATATAATTAATTTGCCGCAAAATGCGACAAATACGTAGCTTATTAGAATGAGAATGTATCGATATATCAGTAATTTCTGTTGATTTTGATCTATATTTTATTCCAATCGTTGCTTTATCGAAACGTTAATCCTTTGAATTTTCTTATTTTTTACATCCGAATTTCAAGGAACCAATTACCAATGTAACTGCACCGGTTGGAAGGGAAGCAATTTTATCTTGCGTGGTTCAAGATTTAGCAGAATACAAAGTGAGTCTCTAAATACGATTGATTCTACGCATTCTCATATTACTTTATAACGAATTTGTACTAAACAAGACAATCGTTTTGAAGATTGTTTTGAGAAATTTATCAAATTTATTCTCTAGCGTGTATCGTAATGTTAGTTATTAAAGTGTCGATGATGAAATTTGTTTTTTTAAGCGCTAGCACATTCACAACAATATCGATTATCAACAGAAGGGAAATTTACGTAATTTTCTATAACATAACGTTACAACTTTTCGATCTTTTGAATTTGATAGCAAATCGATACTAAAATTTACTAAAATTTGTTCGGAATGCTGCTTTGTTTCTCGTTGCATGCACGCGCATCTTATAGCAAGCTTGGGCGAACGACTCACGAATATGTACGACAAAAATTGCCGCGAAATTTTTGGCTGGCCGTTTTGTCTCCGCGTATGTCCTTCGAGAAAACGGATATCTAAATCGCTTTAAATTACCTTAAATGGCAGCGTAGTTTCGGCGCTGATAATGCCTTTTATCGACCAACTGCCACTTGAAAAATTGTCAACGAGGCTAAAAACTGTCACTACGGTCAAAACGGACCCAACTAGCTTGATAACCATCCATTTAAGAATAAAGATCTAAATTTTTTACATTTGTTTTTTCATTTTGGTAATGGTTATCAACCCATGGTTCTTTTAGATAATAAAAGAAACTTTAGCCGTTTCATGAATTTCGATCGACTACTTAGGAAAATTAAATTTCTGCCAGTGTCTAACTTATACATACCGTATTGTTCGACGGAAAATTTGTAGCGCGAGCTAAAATAAGAAGGAACGGTGCAACAATGCAGCTAAACTTCCGTAATCTAGCAAAGAGCAATCCAAGTTTCAAGCGGCCATGGAAATTAAGCGGGAACCGCAACTCCGTCGAGTTGAACTGTCGGCCCGTTCGCGTTAATGGCGGCGCCAACCTATCATTGCCAAAGATATTCGAAGATCCGTAATTTATAGATGGTCGTTAATCCGGATTGGCAGTCTCAGCCAGGCTCGGGTTAACTAAGATCGACTAGTTGTGTTCCCGAAACGGCAAACACTCGAATCTTATCGGCTTCCATCGAGACGGTATTCTTGCCCTTTCGTATCCCATCTTATAATTAGCAGCCGTTACTGCCGACGAACATTTTCGTTCGAGCCACTTCGGCTCGTTCGAGTCGATTCGATCGGCCCTCGAAATTCCATACGATATAGACCGAGCGAGATCGACGTCTGCCTGCCTACCTGCAATTTTCCAACCGACGGCGACGACGACAACGACGAGTATTCGTTTTTATTCGTCCGCGTAATTTTGTTAATTAATTAACTAACTGCTTCGCTTTGGTGGGCGAGAGGCAGACCCTTGAAGCTTGAAAGATAGTCGGAGATAGAAGGACAAGAGAGGAGAAAGAAATGGAAAGAAGGGAGGGGAGAAGGTGGAAAAAGCGACGAAGAAACAGGGAGAAATTCACTTAACTTTTTCGTGGCCGTTTAACGAGGTCAACGGGTTAAACAACCTTTCTGGATGTCTATGCTCTAGATTGCTTTTTGCTTCCGAGTACTTTTAGTAATATCCTATCTCGTACCTATCTCGACCATCCGCTGGCCAGACGAGTGCCGACTACGTTTGAAAATATCAGTAGCCAGTTTTAAGTAACGGACTTCGATTCGAGCGAGATGAAATATGAAGGAAATGGCGAGGATCCGTTACCTCCAAGTCTTCTCGATTTCTTGTCTTGGCTCTTGGCCGATTCCTTTCCCCGGTCGACACCGATGGAGTCGCTTCCAGAAACAATTACGTTTCATAAAGAGTCGGAACGTTTCTTTTTAAAAATCACATCG
Organism: Bombus vancouverensis nearcticus; assembly: GCF_051014615.1. NCBI lineage: Eukaryota > Metazoa > Arthropoda > Insecta > Hymenoptera > Apidae > Bombus > Bombus vancouverensis. The sequence continues at coordinate 635,867 of NW_027468924.1, read as the reverse complement.
ACTTTCAATGTAAAACGTTAATTGGCTTTATTTTAAAGGGGACAAGAAAAAGTTTCCTCGCGATGAATCTCGTTCGGCGAAAGGAGAGTCCGGATGGAAAATTACAAATGCTTGGCTTCCTTTGGTAACGCTATAAAGCGTCAGACACGCCGGGCATGCTGTAAAAGAGGTTCAGTTAATTTAAGGAAAACTCCGTTCCAAGAAATGTTTGACCCGTTGAATACCTCTTTTTTTTATCGCGTTTCTTTTTTTTTTTTGCTTGGTCGCGCAAAGTAAGAGCCCAACCACTACTAACTAACTTGCCTTTTACACCAGATGCTATAAAGCCGACTAATACGATCTCCAGCTGTTTCAACTAGTTTCGCATATTGTACGAAAGCTCCATCATCGCGTTTTCACGTTTAAAGCAGACACGTTAAATTCATGGTACGAAACGAGTCTCGCACAAATTCGCTTTTTGAAAACAGCTTCTATTCTTCCAAACGATGTAGTATCTTCCTTCGTACAGCACTATAGTATATAGAAGTCGTTGCGCGTCTCTTCGAATAAATTTTTCGATATATTATTAAAAATAGGAAAGCAATTTTATCGCATTTTGTACAATTTCGAAATAGTTTAGGCGTTTTCCGTGTAAATAGCGTATCTCGGTAATCGAAAGAAAGTGAAAATCTGACACAGAACGCGACGAATAAGTTTCCACTACAGTTCCGACATTTTCCTTCTCTTCCGCATCATTATCTATCGCGTTTTATCACGTACGATCTTTGCATTATCGTGAATATTTGAGAAACTGTCTCGATGTGCTTGCACAGTGGCTGCTGATACTTGCTTAATTGTCAATACAGATCGCAAACGATAGTTGCATTTGAATCGAATAACTCGTAATAAACTATTCCATCTAGCGAGTTCAGCTTCTATCGTAATATTCGAGCGCGCCAATAAACTCGTTTCATATACGTTAGCTTTTCCGAAACTAGACTAGAAAGTATCGTTGATTTTTGTTCATCGAATGATTAATTCCACTTGACGTACGTCATTGCACGTCGGTTTCATTTGGTAGATTATAGTAAGAGGGAAAGATATCGAAGGGTATTCGTCCGATCGGGTCGTGTTCCATGAAATTCAAACGAATGTATTTAGAAAGGTCGGCAGTCTAACCTGCAAACGGCGTTACATTCTTCTGGACGAGAGGAATAGGTTATCGTGGCTAAGGGATGAGACATCGTAAAGGGGTGGAGAAGCTAGGTTGGAAGCTAGGAATAATCGCGCCGTTTATAAGCCGCGCCGGTGCATCCCTCGGTCTTCCGGTTATGCATTAAGATGACGGATAACGGTTGCCGGATAATGCCGGAAATCTGGCAGCATCACGATCTACAGATAACAACGCCTCTCTGGTATCATTTCGTCCATATATACATATAGGTGCAATACGTGGTGAAAATGTTAGCGATTTCAATTAAACATCGATCACAGTCGCCTCTAATCGATAACGCAAATGAAAAACTAAAGTATTGGAAATATGATAACATTTTAACTAGTTAACATCGCGTTAACCGTATTTAAACTTTAAATCGTACATTCCCATATCCACGATATTAATATTTATGGATTTTCATAAACGATCGCTGTACATCATCTTCGGAACGAAACAAATAATAGCGCGGACCTAAAATTCTCTTCTTCGTTTTATAAAGGATGTCAAGTTGCATCGACCGACGTATTAAAAAATATATTATTCCATTAAAAAAAGACAAAGAGCGATCTTTACGTGCTCCCTTACAGAAAAACTAACAACATCGAAATATGACTCCAGCCCCTCCTCCCCGCCCTCGAGCCATTCAACTTTTATTCGACTGGAACATTTGCCGACAGAATCAACGGTATCGAAAGTATTTCAACTGAAATTATAATATTTCGACTCTTTGGTGACTCGCTATTTGGAGAACGACGATATACATATTCGTGTGACAGGGTGTCATTTTTTACAAATTATTTCATCGTAATTTCTCTATTCGAGAAATAATTGCTTTTAAATGTTCTCGGTGTCAATGGTGCGTGATTTTTTAGCTTTTCACTCTTCGATGCAGCAGAATACGTTTCAGATTGGATTCTACCTACATTTTTCTCCCCAATCACGTGAAAATGCATTCACACAGTGGTTCGAGCGCAATTCATGCGTTTGAAATGGAAAAAATTTTTATTTCATCTAACGAAAGAGCTTCGATGCATACAGACCAAACTACTCTTTTTCTCTAACACTAGGTTCCCGAATGGTTCGCTCATAAGCAGTCATTTATCGACGAAACACGGTGTACGATGGAACCTCGTAGCAGGCTGTGTAATCGTCCTTCTCCAAATAGTCTTCAAATTATTCGAAATATATCGAAGAACGATTTGGAAATCGATTTCGGTGTTATTCGTTTTTGCATTCGAATAAGTTATTTCATACTACGTCGGATTTAGAAAATTCGAACGTCGTAATTGTCTCAAATAAATGTGAATTCTGTAAATCAAAAAGCAGAAGAAGCTGCTGTGTCCAAATAAACTTTAACGCATCTTGTTTCCTTGTAGGTGTACGTTCGCAAGCAAGCACGATTTCGTTCTCTATTTTTATCTGAAATTTAAAAACTATGTCCGTTTAAAGTCGCGTCCGTGTGAAAATTGGAAAATATCGGCACGCGTTCAATCGTAATCCGACATTTTCAATTTCGAAACATTTAACATGGTAAATGTCGTCAGAGATTCCGCTCCAATAACGTTTGCATAGCGTATAAATGTATTTATCGAACTGTTTCTTCCAACAATTTATTTTTGCTTTCCTTTTGAATTGTAGAAATTTAAACTAACGAATACCAAATCAAAACCTAGTACGTATACCTACAGATTTAACGACTATCTAGGTAAGAAACACACGATAAGTCTCCTTTCCCGTCTTTTGTAGAAGAACAATTTCAAAATTCCATAGGTCGTCGATCAGTCGCATACCGAAACTGTCTTTGCATTTGACATTATTATTAAATATGTGTTTTGAACATTACAAGTAACTAATATTAACTAATATCAAGTAAAGATTTATATCTATATCTTTGAATCTATCCATCGCTTATTTTCTTCTTCGACTATTTCGTATTAAATTCACTTCGTTTCAGCCACCAAGTGACAGAAAAACCAACGTCGGAAATCAACGAAAATCAACGAAAATCATATTTTTCCCAATTCTTTATACTACTATATAATGACAGCGGAAATATCATCCGTCGACAATGAAAACTCTACAATTCGATTACTCTTTTGTCAAATCGAAAAAACATTTCACTCGATAAATCGTTTCCATGCCATTTTGTACTGAAAATGTTTATTACGTGGGAAAACAAAATGTACGAAATACGATAATTGGCGTGTTTACTTCATCGTACGCGATCAAACATCGTGTGACGTGTACTTTCGTACACTAAGAGTTGCTCTGTTTGTTATTGTTATCGTCATTCCGGAAACTCTCTAATTCGCCTTCGTACAGCAAGGTCTTCTTTCGACAACAGAGTCTGCAGCTGTGCTTCTCTTAGAAAATAGGTGGTTAACGATTACAGGCTTGCGAAATTTTTATCTCGATCGGTACATGACTAAAAATTCGATGAAATTGAATCTGATATTCTCCTATTTATACACCCGTTATTTTCAAACGTTTGATATACGGAAAATCAGAGAAAAGAATACGATAGGTGTATAAATATGTACACAGAGGCAGGATAACTCAGAAATACAACGATTGTTAAATGAAAATCGAAAACGCAATTAAAATGAAAGTCGGTTATTTCGTTAGTGCGCCGTTTCCATCAAATACGGACGCTATAATCGAAATCGGGATATATGCGTTCAAGTTGACCGGAAACTATTTTAAACGGTTATCCGGTTTAACAGTTTGTGCGTTTAATCCAGCAGAGGCGGAGGAGTGTCATTATATAACGGCACGATAGGATCGAGCTAGAGAAATGATTGAATTGAGTGAGAGGGTCTCGGATTAACAGATGCATCACTGCTTACAGAGAGCCAGGATTAATCCGTGGCCCGAAAACCAATGAATCGAATGGCCTTCAGGGTGAGCTAGAACGAAGACGATGTTTGCAAATAGGGATTGATTTGGGGCAATCTGATGCGTCGTAAACCGACGATAGAATCTACGGTACAAATCTAGTTCTCAATCGATTACAATCGAATTAACCAAACATCGAAAAAAAATCCGCACACTACCACCGTTGCACAAACGTTACGCACAATTGTAAAAGGAAATGTGACTCCTTCTGACAATTTGACCGCATATACGGTAGTGATTCGACCGAATAAAAATAGAAAAACAAGCCAATTGTATTTGGGAATTTAAATTGAAACTTTAATTTTCAATAATTGAAAATTTATTCCCTACTGAAACGCTCGTTTTCGCGAAATTGTCGCTATCGAGTTGGTTGAATTTCAAGCGAAGTATCTTAAATATCAAATTCCTTTCGATCGCAAACGCACGCACAACTTTTAAATATAGCCTCGATTATTTTACCAAAGCTTTTCAACTTATTTTCTTTCCGCTCGATTCGTAACCAAAATATCAGAGAAAAATAACTATGACACTTACAAAGTGATACATCACTTTTCTACCGTTAGATTACGGTTATAAATATCGATTCTCCCATTAGACTGATTTTTAATCGTTTCGCTCGATATATTTCCATTGACCACAACTATAAATTTTCCACCAGTTTAAACGTCGTTTTAATGGTAAAATTTCTTCAAGGTTAATCCAGGTTAAAGCAGGTTACACGAGAAACAATTAAAAACACTCGCTCTTTAGACTTTATTAGAAAAATAAAATAATGGAAACGATATAAGAACGATAAATAGCGGTAAATCAACTAAATTCTTGTTTAATCTCTAAATCCTCCGATGTATTGCGATAACGGTCAAGCGTTTCGTGTAGATCGTTTCAGTTTCATCATTTACGTCGCATATAACAATAAATGTAAATAGGATAAAACTTTAAAACGAGTTACAGATAACTACCATGAATCCAACAATCGTCGAATACTCGTCCATAGGTTATTTATCTTTGTATTAATCGCTGCCAAAAATCACGCAAAACCAACTGAAATAACTTAAAAAGTATCATAGCTAAATATGCTGAATAGATAATGGATACCCTACGAATAAATACAGATAAATATAAGTAAATATTAAAAACATAAATTAGAAAAATCAGTACTTGAGAGGGTTCCAAAGAGAGAGAGAATAACAAAAAATTGCTTCTATCCGCTTGATAGTCATGATCGGAAGAAAGCATCGTGGGAGCGAACGGAATCCGTTGGAAAGTCTCGGGACGAAACAACTTGGAACGGCGAACGATTAGCAAACGATAAGCAAACGACGACCAAGGAACCAACTTCTACGGAATAGAATCGCTGAACGTTCCTGAATTAAGCAAGACCGTAGTTAACGCTCTCTGTTCGCCGAACGTGCGGATCCACAGACAGCCCTACGCTTGGCAATTAAAATTCAAAGCACGACGATACCTCTCTGGCGGAAACGTAAACCCTGGCAGAACCTATGACCAACCGGTTGCCCGTTATACCTCGCAGTAGGAACAAAGTCTCCTTGGTCTGGCAATACCGGTACTTACTCCGCCACAATACATACACGTACCCGAAGCATCGAAGAAAACACTGCTTGTTATCCAACGCGTCTCCACTCTCGGAGCTCGTTGATTCAAGATTTCCGTTTTGCAAAATCGATTCGGTTACGGTAAAAACGGCAGAAAGGTCCCGTCGAGCCGAAGATTAACTTAAATTTTTCACCCGGTTTGAAAGACAATTAACGGATCAAGCGTGACGCCGATCACCAGAACACTTTCTATTTCTATCTCCGTTCGTATGTAAATATGAAACATTCGAAGAAAAACGAAGTAAAGATCTTAGATTAGATCTCTACGTATAAACAGTTTATACGTTCAATATCCTAATAAAGATCTCGTCGATTATATAAGAAAAAATGTTCCTTCACTTTGTATTTGTCGTACAGTTTACTTATCGTTACTACTTAAATATTATTGGATCTACCGTGTATTTCGGATCGATTAACTATTTCTGTATAATCTACTAGGGCAGACTGAATAATTATTATCTTTTGAATATATTATTCGATCAAGTAGCAAGTTTGTTATTCCTTATAAAAGGAAGAACACTTGCAAATAGATCTTAATAGAATGTTTCAATGTGTCATTCTGTATAATCAACTGGTGGTACATGTATCTGTCTTTCTTCGCGAGATTCATTCTCCGAGAAAACCGAACGAGTATCTATAGTTGGCGTAGAATTGTGTAAATTTTTACTTCAACGTGAAACATGGATTCTCAGAAGTACGAGCATCAACAGTGAGGTCGAAACTTTCTCGCGTTTTAAACTATTTCATCGAGAAATGAGAAAAAATGTATCAATAATATGGTCGTTAACGGGATGTTAAGACATAAACTATGCAAACTGCTAGAATGTAACCGGGATGCCGGCTAGTCGGTTGCTAACGAACTCGAAAGTTCTCCGCAGCGAGTTTCTTTGGGACGAGTAAGCTCCATCGGACTAACGCGAGTTTTACGTAACGTCGAGAGGTTCGCCTCGTGAACGCGTAATTCAACTCGCTAATTTCCAAGCGATTGAGGCGCAGCCAGGCGAAACAAAAAAATTACCGAGAATTCGTTGAACGCTTTGACGTGCCACGCGATAAACGGAAGATTAATACCGTAATCGTGACACGCTCCACTGGCGGCCAGAAAAGTAAATATTTGAAACGTCTAATACTCGCAGAATATCGCCTTTACCCGTCGCTGTAAAAGTCGTCCTGGCGAATATCGAGCGAAAGATACTTGGAACCTCAGTGTCACGATTCGCTTAGTGTAATTAAAACTCGTGTAATAATTGATGGAAACTTGGGAAATCTCGCATTCTGCGTTTTTGCGAAGCGATCGCGTCCCATAGAAATAGAAATTTTTGAAAGTATTCGAGTAACCGGTAGTTAACTGGATCGGGACAAATCTAGCGTTGAAAACGACTTTTACAGAAATTATTTATAATCTTTCTTTCGATTAAACGACGATAAGAAAGAAGAAAAAAGAGAAGAAAGAAGGAAGAGGGAACTAACGAGTCAATGTGCGACGAACTTTTCCAGAGCGCAGCTGCTATAAAGACAAAGAAGAACGTCCTGAGCAATTTTACCCAACAAAAAGTATAGCGTACACATTGCTCGGAACAATTAGGGGATCGCTGTTGTGCAAGTACGTATGATTCGTACGATATCGTAATAAAAATCGCTTCTAGAGCAATTAGATTTTTAGATAATTATTTAAAAAATGTAAAGTGTTTAAGCGACAAGGAAAATGACCCTGAAATAGTTCTACTGGAATAGTTCTAGTCGAATAAAAATACCACGTATAAATTTAAAACGTTTAAAACTTCGAATCAACCAGCTAAATCGTTGCATTCCTTCTATCGTTCAATTTCTATCCCTTTTCTGCCTTTTTACTCCCTTTTCGCAAAAAGGCAAATTAAGGGAAGAGGAAGAAACGACGAAAATCGTTTCGCTTTGTTCGTTCGTCGTCGTACAGCGTGGTTCGCCAAACCGTAGTTATCGTAGAAATACAGAAAAAGGATATATTCTGTAGTATTCTGTAGTAGCGGTAATTACGAATACAATGGAATTTTGTTTCGAGTCTCGTGGGACAAATATGCATTTAGATCGAACATTAGCGGAGAAATCAGCTGATCCTTATCCTTTCTAGAATGGCGTATAAGCGGAATAACGCGAATATTTATCGAAGAGGTGTTTATCGAAAGCGAATAAAGAAAGAAGCGTATAAAGTAGGTAAAAGATCGAATAGTTTCACTTTCTTTCTGCTATGCTAATGACAATATCATTCGTTTTACAGCGTTTAATAACAATATTTGTATTAAAAACGGCGTGGCAATAATAGGACAACGTTCCGAGAAATCTTTATCGTCTTCCGTTTGATTATTTAATTCGTTCTTTCCTTCTTCTTCTATTTTTCTTTTTACCCTGAGTTTTTAGGAGATGAAGATGCGTGTGCGCATCGCGGCATAAAATGTATGAGACCGTACAAGTTATTTTTACGTTATTTATTTGCAACGAAAACCCGTAACAAGATTAAATACTTAACAGTCATTCTATGGCTGTGTACTAAGGTATGATATAATACGATATGATATATGATATCGGTTGCACGAACTCGTTATTCTTATATTTTAGTACGCTATTCGTCAGCAGTAATTATTTGTTCGGCAATAATTATACAGATAGTGGAGAACAGTTCGACGATTTCAATAACTTTGAACATATCGTCGCTAACACTCCGAACAACTTTTACCTATACGCGTTACAATGGTGCGGCTGTAATTTCCAAGATAATACGCATCGAGTATAACCGTAACCTAAAGCCTCGAGCCTCGTCCACGCCGACGGACATTGTCAGCAGACAGTCTACGTATATTGTTGTACGCCGACAGTCGATAGACAACGTACGCAGGTTATCTGAAAACAATGTCGTTTAGTCTAGTATATACTCGTGGAAGTGCGCCGTGATGCCACGAGAAATAAATCTAGAAGACAGTCTTAAGATAAATCTGGAAGAGGATTTAGGAATTTTGTAAGGATGGTGAAAAGTGATTTTGAAATTTTATTAGAAAAAATTGACCCAAAAATGAAAAGAAACGCGAGAATCGTTGCCGAAAGGAAAGAAAGGTCGGCAAAAGAAGAGAAAATCACAGCAAAAGGAATCTGTCAGCGTAAAAACGATTAAAGATTAAATCGAACTGCGTGTGTTGTCCGATCGCTACGTTCTTCCAACATATATCCCCAGACGTTGTCTCTTATTTTCCATCCTTGGATGTCTTTCCATTAACTGCGGATATACGTCTACGGACAATTTTCCGTCAGCGCAGAATTAGGTTTTCATCCGCGGAGTGTGGAATCGGATTTTGTCTCGCGTTGTCTACAGATTTTCCACGAAAGACAAATGCGCACTGTCTGTGACACGTGTCTGCAAACGATCGATGGTCAGTGACAATAAGTAATAAATAATCGTCCGTTGAAATGATTTGGCGATCTTGCCAAGTGTATGCTTCCGATGAATATTTTATAACTTGTATAATATATATTTTCAGATTCGTTTCAAACTTTGCCAATATAATCAAGACGATCGTGTCTCGTTACGGTACCGATAAGATTTCACGATGTTTCGTGTACGTAACGAGTTTCTATCCACTGAACGCGTTTGCCATGTGTTAGGCAATTATACTGCACTTTGTTCTCGTCCGAGTTAACCCGGAGTAACTTATTCGCGATAAATTTATCGAGAACGCGATGAATAAAGGAAATAAAAAGGGCATTGTTACAGGCGATGAGTAAACTCGCAGCTAGCATCTTCTAGTGCGTTACACACGAGAGCGTTATAAAGCTACCTATGGAAAACCTGGCGTTTTTGTTCCTTGGGGCGGAGCACTGTATGAAAATGCATATAAAGCTAAGCAATTACGTAAAATATAGAATTTAGAAAAATTTAGTAAAATCAAAATACGTAAATGTCGTTACACTGATATATGTATATACGTGCTTATATACAAATAATAGTAAATAACGTAAACGGTACGAACGGTTAAACGACATTTCTACGTTGGCAGAGATATTTAGCGGTACGTAGTAAATACGAACTAAATAAGCAACCTGATGTAAAATTTTTACACTAGGAGGCTGAAAAATAACTCTAATATGATAATCTCATCAAGAGAAGTATATGTACTTGTCTGCGTATTTTATTACATGAAATAAAAGCGAGTTAATTAAACTCTCCAGAATGGGGCAAATTTTTCTTCTGAACAAGGATGCAGTTTAGTACCAAATAAAGAGATAAAATAATATTATATCGTTGCGACCACTTAACGAATACGGTGTAAAACGCCAATGCCTACAGACACATACCTGTACGCGCATCGCGACGGAAGATTATTAATTTAATCAAGACGAACGCGCTTCAACTATATCTCTCTCTCGTCGATCTAATACCAGTAACAATAGTATACTCACAATTTTATCGATCTTTGCGATTTAACCCTGTCTTTTGTACTGGTTTTTCGTTGTACAAGCTACGGCCTAGCTGCATGTACAGCGACAAAACCGATCGACACCACACTACGCCACAACAAACAAACCGTGATCTATGGCCGCGTCCTAAAGCAACTTCGTATTTCTTGCTCGTCCAGAATGCATACTTTCGTAATAGAAGTCATAGCTCGTCGACTTCTAAGGTACAAAAGTGGCGTACGATGATCGCAAAAACTATCAGGCCCTACATTTCATTTTTATAGGACAAAATTTTTGTTTCTAATGTCATACGCTGTTAAATTACAATCTGTTATCGGGAATAACGATAAATAATAATGATAAAAAATGGTACACTAAAGTGATAATAAATTTAATACAAAACTCGAAGCAGCTTGCTTATTGTCTCGTCGCGTGTTGGAGCCTGGTGACCGTTTCGTCATTTCGTTCGGTTCGATCGAAAATTACTTGCTCTCTGTTCTTTCTATTCAAAGAAACGAAGCAATTACGCGACGTAAAGTTAAGGGGAGAGGGGACATAAAGATGATGTAAAATAACAAAAACATTAAATACACGACGGTAGTGCTTTACTATCTCGTTTACCGAGATAACATTTTTTACGACTTTCCTTCTACGTGTAGCAGTTAAGCCGTAGATCCAAGACCGTGCACATTACCGCACATAAGACGGTACAAACTGGACAGAATATTGGCTCGTACGATGCACTTGAATCACTTTCTTACTTACTTGGATTTTTAGTGTGCATTCCTGGGAACGTTTCATCATCGATCGTAAATGTGATTACCGACAATCGCAAAGACCAGGAAATGTATCTTGTGTTAAAAGTAAAGTATTCGCAACTACGGATCGAATTAAATACAGAAACACCGTAAAAGATACGTTTTAACAGATTTCCGAACAAAGAGTAAACCAACGGGAAATTTTTTTAAAGTAAAACGCGAATGTCTCGAGGGAAGAAAAATTACTTTGCTCGATATAGGTACATTGTTTTATGCATAATAACGCATAGTAAGACGGTAATAATAAAAGAGCTTTTGCTTATACGTTCTTTTTGAATATATTTTAAATATATCTACATCTGTTTAAGCGTAAGGTAAATTTTTATACGGTAAATATGTTTCTACGTAAATTTTGTAATTTTCTTTATTTTTCCTTTTTTCCTTTCTTTTAATTTTACCAAACAGTTCGAAAAGATTCGAAAAGGCTTATGCTAAAATTGACGGGAGTTTATAAACCAATATCGTTGCTATCGTACTCGATATTCTATCGTACACTTAGCTTAAAAACAGTCTGCAAAGTTAAAGATAGAATACGGCGTCTTCTATAAATCTTAAAAATTGATCTTCTTCGAGACAACGGTTCGCGCAGAAAATTTTTGCCTCTCTGCCTCTTTTATTTAGCTTTCGGAGAAGAATTACCTTCATTTATTGTGTACCACGTACGTTGGAATATCTAGCGTGCTGCACGCATAAAATATATTTGATTTGAACCACGTCCCGAGAAATGAATTTCAAAGTAAACGTTCGTTCATCATTTGGTACGGAGATCTTCAGCCGCGAATAATAAATTTGTTTGAAACGTAGTCCTCTAGAATTCTACGTTTCAGTATGCTAGTATTTATGTAACGGACCAAGTTCGATCTCTATTCTTTCGTGTACAATTGGAGCGAGAGAATGGGAAGGAAACTTTGGTGCCGAATCTACCAGCAGATGGCGAATCTAAATGGAGATTCTAACGAAGCTGTACATTTTATCGGTAATTTTTCCAATTCCCGAATAGTTATCGAACCTAGACGAATTTAACGGTAGTAAAATTACGACAACTATGATAATTACGATATAAAGATAGAAATAAGATATAAATTCTGTAACCACGTTTTAATAAATTCATCGATCTAACGAAATTCATCGATAAAACGTTAAATTTCGCTGCTTTTATTCGGCGACCTACTTAGCGATCACAATTTTATAATATACGTTTAATCAGCTTATATTCTAAATGCCTTACGATTTCGACGGCGATTCGCGCAACGTAAATGTCGTGCGTTCGGATCATGAATCGGTACATCGTCTCTATTTGATCTTCATCGTTTTGTGCATAACTGGAACGGGAATACGTAAAGGAACCTTTGACTCGGGGTTTGTTGAAGAGGCAAAGGATAAGCGGTGACGAGGATTACCAACGCCACACTTGTATGACATTTCGTACTGACATTTCGGGAGATTCCCCCGGGATCGTGGTTAATGCTCTGCCAGCCGTAGATTACTTTGAAGACCATAATTAACTTAATATGCTCGTCATTATGACAAGTTACAGTGGATCTCGCGTATTATCCATTCTGATTAATTGCACGACAAACATTTCGAATGCCACCACTCTTCCTTTTACTGCTCTTCAAATTTTCATTCGTGTTTTACGATCTCTAGTGATTCTGTTTATGCGATCGAACTGATCGTGCGTAACGTAAGAGATACTACGTTTATCACAGACATAGCGAACATATCGACATTATAACATATCAACGCGTGAAATACGAAATAATTCTAGAAACTGTAAATTTCATGGAAAATCGATTCTTTCCGAAGCAACGTTCGTTCGGATTATTTTCCTTGTATCGTTGCACGAGTGAACCAATAACGCTTCGTTTGATGAATTATCATAAAATCTTAACATAATCTTAACATGGCGAAAATAAGCGTTGTCTCGATCTTTCTTACTCGACTATAAAATTCAAAGTTGTTACATTTTAATTGTACGACGATGGTCCTATCGTTTCAATTGTTTCAAATTATTCCCGATTACTCTGAATCGTATTTTAATATTCCTACCATATTTACAATCCTTTCCATCGAAGTATATAGATCTGTTTATTTAGAATATACTATTGGAGAGATCTAATGATTGATTTAAATTACAACGTATAGTTCTCAAAGTACGCGAAATTACACGTAGGTTAGAACGGATACTTCCTTCTTCGCCTTTCCCTTACCGGCAGAAATTTTATTCTATCATCAGCGTTATTTTGACCATTATCGATTCCATGAACTAAAGTCAATTCAACCGATAGAGACCGTACAGATTAAAAACACGTATTTTAATCTCCGCAGGATCTAAGGAAGAGAAATTTCATATTTTCTTCCCCCCTTTTCCCTCCGTTTTCCTTTTAATATTTGAAAATGTAACCAAGCAATACGAAGCATTTACCTGTCGTTAATGAAGTTACGGCAGCGGCAAGTTTCAAAGTAGCTCGGTATAGTTATCGTACAACTTAAGAGTGGTTCCCGTGAACGCGAATCGACCCTGGAAAAGTTGAGGGCGGGAAGGCTGGGACAGCTCGCTCGGCGGTTAGGGTTTTGCTAACTTTATTTCAATACAGACGGAACGAAGTGAAACGTTTACTAGTCTGATGAAAGCTTCGATTCAAAATTCGTTTCTGCCACTCAAACTGCTGTTTCGATGCACAGGACGTTTCATTCTTAAACGTCAACTCGATTTTCTTACTCATATCGAACGGACATGTAAACGAATAGCTCGCACTCGAAACGTTACTCGAGAATACGAAAGGAACAAATCGTCGTACAGCGAAAATTACGACGCGATAAGAATAATGACTATGACAGTATATAGCGATATGCAGCGCGATATACGTACATTGAGTTACAAAATTATTTGCGCAGAATTATTTTCGAAGATATATTAGAAATTGTTTAAGTAATAAAACGACACAAAGGACTTTTTAATAGTTGTTATTTAGAAAGAGATAATTAAGATTCCGAACAAACCGAATCGTAAAGGAAACCTGCATAGATATCATAAAGAAAACGATGATTTGTACTTACGAAGCAACGAATTACACTAAAACTATGCTGGAGTTACAAAGCGAAAAGGCTGTTCTATCGAATATTAATTTTGCTAGAACGATACCTTTTGTAAAATCCTGAATTTGCGAATAATTTTCTAGTTCACTGTACGATAATAATCTCTCTAAAGTCGCTTCGAGATTGAAATTATTTTATCAACTTTTACTGTTTTACAACGAAACAATTAGTTATTGGAAGTATCGTTTTTCATTTACCGAAGTAGTCGTAGAAGGTTCGAATCCTTACGAGAAGTAACGAGACGCAGTGTACAGGGCGGTTGGTAACTGGTGGTACAAGCGGAAAGGGGGTGATTCTACGCGAAAACTCGAGGTGCCTTTAAGGTTACTCACGGTAACGTACGTCACATTCTCGATCTATATTTTATATTTCTCATTCCCTGGTACACGAATTTGTCGAATTCCCTTCGAACAAAAGATACGACTCGCGTTGAAGCGATCGAAGCCACAGTTCTAAAACTAGTCGGCCACGTTTTCAAAAAATTAGTTTTACTGGTCGAAGCTAGTTTGATGATGTTGGAGGGTTAAGGGAAAGGGCATAATCACGAAGGCGCAGAAATTCGAAGCTGTGATCTGGCCGTCGATCGAAGTTGGCCCTTGTCTTCCACCGCTGTTACTTATCTATCGACGGCCAAGTGACCAATCAAGAAGTTCGAACGAGAAACGGAAATTGAGAAGTGGAAATTGAGGCGAATGTCTCGCGATCTGTGTTCCGGACGCCGAGAAAGCTCGAAAGACTCGCGGAGTGGAAGTCGTCGGCTACGACACGCTTCTGTGTCCCGTGGAAATGAGTAGTTGAAATGGTAAACGATGTAACTGGCAGAATTAAAGATCTTCGATACGAACGAACGGCGCATCTCGGTTAATTTTAGTGCCTACACAGTCGATCATTGACATTGTATTACAGCGCTCGTTATTCGCTACGTTTACCACGAATCTATAACAAATTTTATTCTACCTGGTATCTTACGTTGCGAACCTGTACGGAGGCTGTCCCGGGGTATAACAAGCACACATTGCCCCTATATTTCATCGGTGTAATAAGCCAAGAAATGGTCGAGTGTTAACGATATTTATTTCCCAATGCTTGACAGATGTTACGTATCGTATTATATTATAGAGAAAATTATTTTATATTTAATTATTTTACAAATGTAACGATGTAAACGAAAATTACGAAAAATCCGTGAGATCATTCGTGAACAGAATTCTTATTTCACTGCCACGATGTAATCGAGAATATTATAAGCTTCGGTATTTGTGTGTCTTCTATGGTAAACAAATAAACTCCGCAAATCATACAGTTCAATTAACTTTTATGACACGGTGATTCGATAAATAGAATATGAAGGAATTTGAAGGATCGCAATTGTCCGTGACGATATTAAAAATACGAATCTCTATAGGTTAAGGATTAATGTTTCTCTCAAGCATTAATTAAGTGCAAAATCGAATTTATGCAACCATGGCATCTACACGTATTGAATATCTATATTAAAACAGATGTTAGACAATGTCTAAGTTATAATCTGGTAACGAAGGTACGTCATTCTCTTAAAGTTGTAAACGTCACGAAAGTTCAGAAACTTGTCCTGTATGTCCCAACTATGTTCTGACAGAGAATTTTCTCTTTTTATTCTTTCTTCTTCGTCGTACGTACGTTGTACAATTGTAAAATTAATTTCGAGCAGCGTTCACCTTACAATATATTTACTTGTATGAAAATTCGTATAATAAGCGAATTGAACACTGGTGGAAGCGTATTATCGAAACCGCTGCTATTGCTAGAACTATAATAGAGAACTGGGATTAAAGCGGTATCATAAACATATGGACGAGAGAATATTATCACATAAATTCGATAAAATAACTATTAATAACGCATTAATTTCACCAGCGGCACCTGTACGTTTCTAGTAATAGTAAGAAATATTAAATAACTCGGTGTTACAACCTGTCCTCGAACGAGTAATCTCAAAACTGTACCGTTGTACTGTATCGTTACTCGTTTGTTTATTTACGCGTCGAGATACCGCGCTTCGACAAGGTCGAACAGGACATCGTTTGTCAAACGTACCACGCTACGTTGTAGAAGCGAAAACACGGAGCGAAAGATCCGTCCGATTAGTGGAGGCTGATTCATCTCGAACGGTGCCCTCACGGAAACGCAAGTTGACGGAAAGTATACAGAGATCCAAGACAGGTGGAACTAGTCCAGGACTCTTGGATGCAGATATCAAACCTCTCCGCCTGTAAATCTGCCAGAGACCGGTGTGAAACGGTGGGTGGCTGGATTAGGAGGTAGAGGTCGAGGACTGGTCGACCACCTAGTCGGAAGCGCGGCATGAACTATTGCATTTGATATCCAGGCCGATGAATGGAAACGGTGAAGCCATATCCACGCTTGGCGCCATCTCTGGCCACGATGTACGCGAATGTAGGTATAATACCCCTGCATGCTTCCGCCAAGTATGATAACCAAGTATTTACGGCTTCTCTTGCGAATTTCTGTAATTTACGGAGACAACCGTCCTCCACCGTCCTCCACCGTCTACAACTATGCGTCATTGTTATTTTTAATGCTCGCCACTTGCTGCAGCCTCTTTCCAACGCGGGCTTCGCCCCTGCAAATAACGCACACACTGTTGAAGTCGAGCGACGAGAAACCGAATGTTTGTTTCGCTAGTTTAATAGCTCTTCGTCCAGGTATGCTATCGCGCAAAACAGATTTTCGCCATATGCGCGACAACTATCGGATATCTTGAACCTTTAATGCTTGTTACTATAAAAATTTTACGTATATATCGAGAATGACAGGTTTTACGAATAGCGAATCAACGACAAATTCACTCTCAAAATGAAACGACACTTCGAATACATCGATATTTCAATTTTACATCGACGAGTCAAGAAACGAATTAAGCGAATGACACGTGTTATTACAAGCGTTATCAAGTAAATGTACATAAATCGAACGAAATAGGAGCCCTGTATCGAAGCGTTAAATATTTCATGTAGAAGCACAAAATGTCGACACAATGGGTGGAGATGTATTATTTAAGATACAGTAGAGAGGATGGCATATACATGTAACGCTTTTAAGAAAAAATTGGCATTAACGTTTGCGTAAGAAACGATTTGCATCGTTCGGTGATCCTTATATTCGGTTTATCTTTGAAGATACGTAACAATTTTTTAAGGTTTTAAATAGGTTTTATTTCCAATAGGTTTAATAAAAAGTAATTCTTAAACGATAATTTCGTAAATGAATATTTCAAGTACTTCACGTAGAATCATAATAAACGAACATACCGAGGAAAAGCATCAGAGATACGATAGAATTTCATTTATCTAATCTCTATTTATTAGGAAATTCTAATTAATGCTTGATTAACTGCGCTTCTGCCAATTGAATCTACTTATCTGAACGCAAACTCCTATTATACGAACGAGAAATTCTAGTCGGCACGAAGAATTAGCGAACTATTATATAAACTTTGGTTATAGAAATAAAATTTGCTCTTCGACGGATATAAACAAATGAAATGAAAAATTAAAATCGATTTGCTTTGTTCGCCTTGTTTGCTTTGTTCGCCTTGTTTGCTTTGTTCGCCTTGTTTGCTTTGTTCGCCTTGTTTGCTTCGTTCGATCGATGAAACTTTCAACACGTATTTAAAGATATTCGGGATAAAGTATTCGCGCAATATTCGACACGAAATAGTCTATTTGAACGTTTAGTATCATTCGTCACGTTTAAGATTACCGTTGCGAATCTCGCACATTTATCCAATGCTAAAAGGAAATGTTTCATTTATTAAAAATCTTATTATTATTAGACGTTATTAGCGATTTATTCGAAGCTAACTTGAAACTATCGATTCTTTTTAATAAAGTTACTTGCGTTCCGACATGAATATCACCCACTTTTTATTAATTCGTTGTGTAATTAGATGTCGTTTCAGGATAAATGTTATCAATAAGCGTAACCTGTTTCATATATCCATATAATTAAAAATTTTTTAAAGTCAAGATATTTATTCGCTAAATCCTAATAAATGGAAAATTTATTAAATGGATCGCAAAATTTTTTATGGCTTTTTGTAATAATTCACACGATAAAAATTAATTTCGCATGAAAATTATTTAGCAATTAACGTACAATAAACGATGAGAACGTTCGATTAACAATGATCGTGTTGAACGATTTTGTTAAGTACTAGCAGAAATGATAATTGAACGATACTGTGTCCACTGAATGAAACAGATGGAACAAAACGTTTCAGTTAAAGACCAATAGTGTCTGCAGACTCTTTGTCGATACACGAGGGCTAATACTGTTTTATCGATGAACGATACCTTTCTTTATTGACCATTTACGAATGTTCCATTCAATTGCTGCAATTAATGTCGGACTAAGAGCAATAATCGTCCAGATAATGAATTCAGCATTCCATTATTCAGCAGAAATTTAAAATAAATAATTCCCTTTCAATGCAGTCGAATATACAGCGTTTCTCACAACTGGGCCAAACCATAGCTTCAAAATGATAGATGGTGGAAAATTTTATGAGGCAAAATTGAGCGGTTTCGAGTAGTGCATCGTACGGTATTATGGTATTATGCGGTTGCTATGGCAGTGGAAACGTTTAAAGGTGACCTCTATTTTTCTTCTTTGTTTAAATTAAGCTGTGTACGAGATGTACGCGAAGAGATATACATGCAGCTTAATTTAAAAACGATCTATGTTTATATACTAATGTTTGTATACTAATATCGATCGATGCGTTTCTTTTTTTTTTTCTTAAAAAAAACTATTAAAGCGAGTACTTGATCACCGAGGTTCGAAAATTTGCTAAATTCGGATCTATTTGGTTTATAGTATGTATAACAGAATCGTCCGCCGATCGTCTGAATCTATAGATCACGGAACAGGAACAAATACGGTACGTCTCTCGTTGACTGTTTCGTTAGCCAACTTTCCGCTCGTGCGTATTACGTATTTGAGTCTGAAGGTAATTCATTTAAAAAGTATTCTGATTTCGATCGTTGTAAACCTTACAAATGCAAGGCAAGGAACATATACGCTGCAGATTACCGTTTAACGTCTTTCTTTATATTCTACGTATTTTCATAGGCATTTGCTACAAAATATATCGAAACGATATGTAAAATTCCCAATAAACGTGTAGTGCGAAGTTTTAGCCAAAAAATAGTTTACGTGCGACGTTATCGTTTATTTCGATTCTTTGTTTATCTGTCGATCAACGATAATTATATTTACTTAACAGGATTTGTAAAAATTATACTTAAATGATTGTAAGTACTCGCGTGACACGGAATATACAGTACTCGTTACTAAGCCGCTTCTAAAAAATTGTGACTATTTGATATTCGCAAAATTACCATAGAAACGGCTCATTCTCGAACAAACATTACTCCGGAGGTAAGAAAGCCGCGATATTTCCGGAGGAAAACAGAAAGAGTTGGCAAGCGTGGCAGTTGCGTGCCATAGGCAAAGTCAGAGGCACGTCGCTGTAAAAATTACAGGACCAAGAGATATCCCGCCGGATAAATGTTTACCCGACGAAACAGCAATTCCATTATCCTTCGCCTTTGAAGGCGAATGAACGCGCCGTAAACGAAAATATTGCCCGAGCCAATAGTAAAGCTCGTGTGCACATAAGCGTGGAAATAAGCGTGATTGCATGTTGGTAATCGTAGCACAAAGGGGTGAATCGAAAATACAGGTACGCGTACGGACGATTCAACCCTTCACAGCCGGAATATAACTTCAACGGGGTGTCGGTCCCCGTTGTGAATGGTCTTCCCGTATCTTGCCCTTTTTTACAAACAGATCACATTTTCTTAACAGGTTGATTTACTGCGAGCCAACGGTTACGCTTTTGCAGCTGCATGCGCTCGCGCGTAGCCTTTTTAGCGTTCCCATTCCCCGCCCCTCTCTTCTTTTTCGCCGTTTCTTTGCCGACCAGCGCCAAAGTGCAGCCAACAAGCAGAATATTTACTTTTCTTTGGTGCTGCAAATTTTTTCGCCTGACTAGACCGCGAGTCTACCGGAAGCTCCTTCGACCGAAAACGTATCCAGGGACACGTTCTAGAATCACGTTCTTCTCAAATTACCGCTAATGAAATCGATATATTAGCGACGGAAAAGATATAACATAGGATTCTCGACGTATTAGATTCGATTATTAGATTAGATTAGAGTGCAGGTGTAGAAATATTTACCTATAATTTTGAAGTAACTGTGACGTTATCTATGGATCTATAGTTTATAGATATAACGGTGTTGGTAAAAAATACAATGGAACTTTTAATGTATCGTATCGATGTTTATCTAAATTTATATTTTTTCTAAATACACCTAGAGAAACGGAACCTAAATAGAGATTTATTTCGAGAATTCGTTCAAAGTTTAATTCGTTCGAAAGCAGCTTAAATAACATAGACGCTAGTTATCGCAATAGAGAACAAACTGTCTAAAATAATACAATAACGTTTCTATGTTACAACTGCTATTCGAAAAGTGAAAAGCCACAAATTAAGTGGTTTAAGAGCATTTACGGGAAATTACAATCACGGGGGTTGGATATGTCTATGAAGTCGCAGATTATACACGAATTCGAGTACATAATGTTAAGCGTGTGCTCGTAAACAGAACTTCAACGAGATCCAATAATTGGAATTTGAAAACATTTTCCGTCGAGTCATCGAGTTATCGACGTTGTTGGGAGACGCACCTTAATTAAACGCGATTCAGTTAATTCTGCTGGCATAAACACGTACCATTCTTACTATTGGCAGATCGTAAAGAATTATCGAATCATAATCGATATTTTGTTCACTTCGACCGGCTAACTTCCTCCCATTCCTAATTGAATCGTGAGTTTTTTCATTTTTAAGTTTCCGTTGATTCTTCCGTTGAAATTGGTCATAAAAATGTAATAATTTCGATAGAAATCGATTACTTTTAATCGCGTTTGTATTATTATGTTAACGTAGATAAGAAAGAAACGTAAGACACAATTTTAGTCGACCATTTCACGCAACGCTAAATGGTGCCATGACGCTCGTGCGCGACTGCGTTTCTAAAACACAAACCACGCGAGGCGACGCAACGTCGCGATCTATATCGAAGGATATATTTTGAGAATCCTAAGCGTAAAAGATCATGGGTAGCTCCAGGCGAACCACCGACATCGACTACAAGACCAAATCGCTATGGGCGTAAGACAATGCTCTGTGTTTGGTGGGCTCAAAAGGGTGTGATCTATTATGAGCTGTTAAAACCTGGCGAAACCGTTAATACCGAGCGCTACCGACAACAAATGATCGATTTGAATGAAGCTTTGCGTGAAAAACGACCAGAATATCAAAAAAGGCAACACAAAGTAATTTTGCATTCGTGATAATGCACCATCACATACAGCAAAACCGGTCAAGGAAACGATCGAAGCGTTCAGTTGGGAAATACTTTCGCACGCGGCTTACTCACCAACCTTGGCTCCGTCCGATTACTATTTATTTGCATCGATGGGACACGCACTTTCTGACCAGCACTTCGCTTCTTACGAAAATATACGAAAATGGCTGGATGACTGGTTTGCCTCAAAAGGGCGACAGTTTTTTTGGCGTGGCATCCACCAATTGCCAGACAGGTGGGAAAAATGTATCGCTAGCGATGGGCAATACTTCGAGTAAAATATTTTTAATTATTTTTCATACAATAAACGTGTATTTTCTATACACAAATTCCGGTTTCATATTTACATACCTGGCATACATTATGCGATGTTCGAAATACCAAAGAAAAGAAAAAAAAACGAACGGAGGTAGTAGAACATAGATACTTCGTTGTTCAATGAAAATATAAAGTACTTTGCGAATGACAATTGCAATTGTATACATATATTTATTATAAAGAGAACGCTATAGTTTCTCGAATTTCAATCTTTCTAAGTAACTACTAACCGAATGTGAAAACAGACGTTCATATAAATAGAAAAACACGGAGATCGATCATCGAAGCACATAAATTAAGATGACTGGAAAAATTGAATATACCAAATTCTTGTATTTAAAACGTGCAAACATCTAAATTCGTAGCGTTAAACGAAACGATTTAAAAATGCTCGACCAACATCAAACTGCAAATCAATCCCGTTAAAGTGGAAACCGATTTTCTGTTTCACTAATGTAAATGACTTACTTCTGTCTATCGCGTGTAACGAGTTTCAGCGAAACGTTACGAATGTGGTTTTAAGTATACTAAGGAAGGATTTAAATCGAACTCTCGGTGGAAAATGGAGGCGACGAAAAGTTCCGGTTTGCATGGCTCCTTCGGATCATTCGTCTAAATTCTCCGCTCGCGCCGTTTCGGCGTTATTTATACAGATAGAAATTTCCGTTCTTAAGGTACACCGTATGTAACGAATGATGTCATAACGTTATAGCTGAACATAGAGAGAACATTTGACATTTATCGTTTACGAAGCTCAGGGTATAACACCGTCGGATTAATAGACGACTCGATAGGTAACGAGGATCTTGGACGTATCAACGTTTGAACATTGTTTGACTAAATGGTTGTTTTCATTTTGCAGAATTCTATCCCATAAAGGGGGCTACGATGCAACGCTAATGATTTTGTTATGGCTAGAGAGCAAGATATTTAAAGCGAATAAAGTTAACGACCCGTACACGCGTAACACGATTTTTGGTCAAACATTTGCCGACAACGTTCTTATTTTTATCTTCAAACGAACGACGAGACGCGAGAGAAATTTAACCAAATTACTTGATATTTGTTTTTAGACTTACGAACGATCGCATAACCAGGGCGGATGCGATTCGATTAGGTAAACTCAATTCAGGATATTTATTTGCCACGCATCTTACGAGCCAAAAATACGAATGTTACGGAAATGAAAAATTTCGAGTGATTTGCTCCTCGACAAATACTACGACTCAACGTTTGTTAACGAAGCTCGAGAGAAATTGCGGTTGTACGTGTTTCTCGAGGAACAGGGGCCGAGGTTGGTTGCCGAACAGAAATATACATGCACGCTTATTTTCCGTTTAACGTAAAGAACTCGACGAGCTATTCGTTCTTATATCAATTTCGTTTCAAACATATGCCGATGAAAAATTCACTAAAGCAAGCGTTACGCAATTACGAAGATATATTTATTCTGAAACAAAGTTTCTATTCTCGAAAGCCTATGTATTACAAAATCCATTATATCGCTATAATATGAGCCGTTCAAGGACCATTTTGAACGATTCTATTCGTTCAAACTTATACCTTAAAATTTGTTATTGTTTGTGTCATTTCTGTGCAATAAATGGACTTGCGGAATCGAGTCGTTTGTTTCTCCACACCTCGTACTATAATAAGCGTCGATTGGCTTTTTTCGTGTAACGAAATTAACAAAAAGTAAAGTTAATTTATAGTCTGACTTCTGAAAGGCTCTCGCGCAAGCAATTCGATGTTGTAACATTTGCCAATAATAATCAAACTTGTAAGTTCGGAACTAAACTAACTCTGTATTAATTACTCTCAAATTACAACTAATCGAACCAACGAGCACAAAAGTTGCTGAATTCCAAAATCGACCAAACTATTACTTGGTAGACAAAGGGAACCTTGTATAAGTTGGTAATAAGGTCAGCATTCATTAGCGAATTCTAGTAAAATGCTCGAGTCGGGACAAAAAGTCGAGCAACGTGCATGATCCTTCTTACGACCACATCAGTGCCTGAAAAAGGACTCGGGATGCGTCATCGTTCGTTCCTTAAGTACCTTCGCCTCCGACTCGACCCTTTCGTAACGGACAGTACTTCCGGTAGTCTGCAGCGGCAAGACGTAAGGTTCGTTGACCACGTTGCTTGTATACTTTACGAGCTTTCGGCTGCGTTTCCGGCGTTTCTAGCGAAATCAAATTGGTATTCTCGAGATGCGGCGGTCTCTTGCATCCTATCTACGGCAATATAATTCTACGAGTCTTCTGCTCTTTCTCTCTCTTTCTCTCTCTCTCTCTCTTTCATTCTCTCCTCCTTTTAGTCGGTTCCCCCTTCGGAAATGCGAGCCATATTCGAGCTACGAGATCGTCTGCGTGCTGGCTACGACGGACCAACTACTTATAGAACTTTATCTTCCTCGTGAAATCGTTCACGTCATGTCGTGTACATCGCTCAAACTGCTTTTCGTGAAACTGTACGACTTGTATGATAAGAAATAAACTGGCGTAATCGTCGAATGCGAGATCGAACTTTTTGACGAGACTCCCTTTGGCTGTTTCCTGATTCAATGTTAGTTTCGCAGCTCGATCTTGCACGGTTCGCGTAGATTTAGTTTGGTTTGTAAGGAACAGGGAGAATTAAACATCGCCTTCTCATCGTCGATGGGTAATTGTGCGTAGCATCAAAAGCAAGTAATATAATTGTAATTCGAATGGCGATAAATAATTATTACTTGTTTGTTCCAACAACGTTTGGTTCGAGTCAACTACGTGTCATAGAACACGGAACAAAATTTTACTTTCTCTTCTGGTTGATCGAGCGATCGTAAAGTACCACCGATTCGTCAGTGGTGGAATTTATTGATATTCAATTCATTAACCGTATAGAATATAAATTGACAAAGACGTCATCGTCGGTATCGCGAATATCTTAGTTTCTTTTATATTATCTAAAGTCGCATCGACTGTCAGGATTATTTGTAACTACTTTTTGCAACTTGTACGTCCATACTTTCATTTTTGCCGGAGGTTTTAGTCTCTTTAAGTATGCCAGTATGAATGTAAACGTTCACACGTGGAGCGAGTAAAGACGAGCTTGTAAATGGTTAAACATGTGGGAGCTACAGCTTTAGATGGGTTCCGAACCACCAGAACCACGCTGAAATAAGTACAACGTAATTGCGAATAAATCGAGTTGCAGAAATGCCGGCCGATGATCAACCGGAACTTGAACCGTGCCGTGAGCCCTTTGGCCACGAATCCGAACCCCAGTCGACCGAGTCAACGCGGCTCTCTAACATCTCCGCTATTGCAGTTTATTTAATTTTACCTCATCGTGACAAACTACAATTTCGTGAAATTATTTTTCTAATGTTTTATTCAACCGTCTTCGCTCTATTCCTTTTCATTTTTCAAATAACAGTGCTAATAATCGAAACGTTCTAATAAATTATCAAGTTTCTTGTTTAGTAGGTCAGAAAGAACAGTAGCGTGCACGTAAACGCGCACCGAACCGTAAATTATCGAGAATTTAATCATCGTTCTGAATTTTCGAAATCTAAGTTTTCATATTCTTTCGTACAAGTATGTATAATATCGTTCGATGATCGTAGTAATAATCATCGCATACTCGTCAAAGAAATTTCTTTCAAAAGTATTTCCAGTTACCCAGTAACCCCACAGTGGGGTCCGCTTCCGCTTTCGCTTTCGCTCTCGCTTTCGTATCAGCGAGACAACGACATTAATGAAACTTCTTTATTTGAAATCTTCCGTGAACAAAGATTCCAATAACGCATCGATGCGATTTTCCTGATCAAAACGAGACCAAAGACGACATTGCTATTGTGCTGTTGACAATAATCAGATGCAACTACGAACGAACCCATCGTATATATCGTATACAGGGTGGGTCACGTAATTGCAGCCACTTTGGTTATCGCGCAAACAATGACTTAACGAGATATATTTCAAATAAAATTTGGATCGTTCCGAGGGAGAACATAATTTGACGTGATTAGCTTTTTTATCAGAGGAATAGACGACATACGAAGACGAACTTTGTTCTTTTTAACGAAACGATATATATTTTTTTACATATGTGGATTCTTTGGAACGTTCCACGTCGAAAGATGTTGAGGTAAAATGTTATAAAAAATGGACAATTCGTGAGATATTTTTAATTAAAGCTAGGGACACTTCGTGTAAAAGTCTGAAATGCCTAACTTAAACAAATCTGACTCGAAGACATTTAAATTATACTTGAAATTCTTCTATTCGGATAATGTTCGCGCAATCAATAATTATTGTAACTAGTCGCGATATAATTTGACAGGTACAGAGAAATGTTCCTAACTCATTTAATGCGTTGTTAACACCTACACACGTATATCGCGTATGGTATATGCGAGTTGGTTGCTTTCCAAGCGGTAATTTTCCAACCGCAACTTTCACGGTATAAGTATAGTAACCCGTAAATCGATCAAGTCGTTATGTAAATATTATGCTAGATGCGAACACGTTGTAATCAATTTCACGCAATTATCGATATTCATAAAGTTTTATATTTTATATATATTATAGCTGTTTTCGAGGGAAATTATCGTGTCTATTTGTACTTTTCTGATAGTCGAATAAGATTTACTTCAATTTTCGATCGTTCAAATACTTAATTATTGCTTGTGTTTTATATGAAAATTGCTTGGTAAGATATACTTTTAACGATACAAAAGGAAAAACACGTAACCGTAAAATCGAGTAGAATCGCGTAAAATTAACGATAAATAACTAAGTAACGAAAACACAGACTGACAAATGTCAGGGTAAATGTGCAGAGTATAGTCTGCCACTGATTCTCTTTCAACACATAGCATGGTAGACAATGAAAGTTAAACTCGTATCATTTGAACGAGAAGTTATAGAAATCAAAGTTGTAGAGAGTCGATAAACTATTATAAGAACGCTAAAATTTTATGACACGTTTGTACATTGATGAATTTTACCGATGCTAAAATTACCGCTGGACTTTATCGATGCCAAGATTTAAAAAAAGTTCGTCAAACGGAGATAATCATTTTGCCCTTCGGGCGGCTCATATTTTTATTTTTGCTTTCATTTACGATATTACCATATACGATTATGCTCTACGGAGGAGAAACATGGCAAGTCGCATTTTCTATTTATTACAGCGAAGTAGCTTTAACATTGATGTAATATCGTGATGTAATATGTTTACAAAAAGTGGACAATAGAGATGTTAATCAGACAGAAAAGACGATTGTGGCTTAACTTGAACTATTCATACCAAACGTACAGAAAACAGCGCAATCCACACTCTCTCGGCAACGCCACTCGCAACCTCCGTCTCCGCTCGACTCGCGCTCTGTTTCTCGACTCGCACACTGTTTCTCGACTCGCACACTGTTTCTCGACTAACACTCTGCCCGTTGTCGCATTCTGTTGTCCTTTTCCTAGGCCCACCGCACATGTGTTCTGCAGACGCACGTAGCCAGGGTCACGTAGGTCTTTTCCGCGAAACTATGCACTTGAAAAGACCGATGACACATTGATGGGCCCGACGGTGCCTCGGCTCTCGCGACATTGTTCATAGTTCGTCCGATATTTCCCAGGCCTTTCGTCCACGATACTACATTGATATTACAAAATTGTCTTTATATATGATTTTCGAGATAAACACGTGCTTCTTTTATTCCCTTCGAGACTTTTAAAATATGTTACATCGTAATGTTAGAATATCCAAGATATTAAAATATCGCTCGATTATTATACATTTGGCTTCCATATCACTTTAATGCTTCGTCAATTTATCAATTGGTTTTAAACATCTTTGAACCTAATAGGTTGTTTTCTCTTCCAATCTATATGCCATATTGAAATTGTCTTGTTTAATCGTAAGGTGACATTGAAATGAAGAAAATGGAGAAAAATATTTTCTCGTTCGTGTTTTTCTGATAATAACGTGTTATTTGCCATAACGTATTATGCCAATGGAGAAACAAACTACTTCTTCCAGCGCTTTTCGCCATCTAGATAATTCGCTGTACTGTGCGTGTATAGACGCGCGTGTAGACGCGCAAAGATTCAACGATGTATTGCTGCTCGACTGCGCTCTCGAACAGATTACAATGCTAGTAGGTAGTGCTTTCATTGGTTTCATCGTTAAAGAAACTTGGCTTTGAGTTTCGAACCGGGTGCCTTGTTCTCCGCTCACATCCACTCACCTTGTGACTCTCACCGGTTTATCAGTAAAATTTGTAGATTCGTGTTCAAGCACTTGTTTCCAATTCGCGTGCGGATTCCTTCAAAATAATACGCTAAACCATCGAGTCGCCAACTTTACTCATTAAAATATTTGTTGGAAAATTAACACTTTCAGGCGGACGCATCGGTAACATAGTTAATTACGCTTCTGCCACTTGCCACGCAACTTTGCACAATCGTTAACTATTATCGTTATCTCTTGACTAAGGATGTTTATACAATTTCATATTTGCATGACTATAGTCGAAGAAATGGGATCTAAATATTTCAGATTTGTTTCAGTTATTAAATGTTGTAACTTTAATTTGTATACTTTAGATATCTTTGAGCAAAGAGATAAAAAAATCTTGCCAAGAGAACCACTAATTTTCTAGAACATACAAACGATTCGGCGTTTCGATCTGCCTTTGATCTTTCTGAGGAGAAAAGAATTTTCGTTCATTTTACTCTCGTGCGAACGGGAATAAGGGTTCAGATTCGAGACACTTCGTATTTCGTAGTATTCGTTTAATTTAATTGACAACGACGCACGATCCTCCGTTGTACCTAAACATCTTTCATAATCGTACAGTCCACGAAAAGTAGTTTTTTATATATAACTTGATGCGTGGAATTGCAATATCGTATAAATAATTACTATAACGCGTATTAATAATTACTTTAACAGTTAGCACAGATATAACAAATACGTATTTCGCGATATTATAATTTTATTTTCTAGTGCTCTGGCACAATTCATAGCGCGATCTGACAACGTAAAATTGATAAAAATAGTTTTATAAGATATACGGGAAACGTTTCGCTAGAAAGTCGCGTCATATGTCGCGTATTAAGAATTTCTTGAAAGCTGTAATTGGTCGCAAGATCGTTTGAAAATATTTTGCGCGAAATTGTTGGCGAAGAAATTTCGTATAAAACAAGGTGAACAGGGTAAACTTATTTTGTATACGATTAAAGGACCGTCCTAGTTTCCATATGCATATGTATTTTCACCGAGACACTTGACTTTCTCTCGAAACAAATTGCGCATTAAAATTTCTTTCGCGTGAAACGTCTCGTTGAATTTTACACACGAGAGTTCAAATGATCTTAAGTTAGCGGAATTTCTTACCCCCTGTAACCTATTTGGTAAAGAAGTTGGCAACTTTCCGCTGTACGCTTTGCAAGTCCATTGTAGTTTCGTCAGTATCTTTATCCACGAATATAAAGTGTGCAAAAGCGAGACTGTCGAACTGATTTTATTGCAAGTACACCATATCGTGCCATGTAAATATTACATATGCCTCTCACATACGATACAGTGAAATGAACCATTAAAATTGCACAAAGTATCCGTTCTTTGAAGTATCGGCTCGATCACCAAAGGCAAACCAGTGAATTTCTCTATAGCAAAAATATTAAATATCCATACTTCTGCATAATTTATAACAACGTTCTTTTACACACGGAACATAGAATAACGTTTATGGCATTTGCTCTCTTTTCAAACTGAGATTATTGGTTTTTCTATATTTTTACTTTTTATCGGATACATAGGAGAACGTATTTTGTAGGGTGATTCTTCGATATTAATTTCATAATGACCAGTATCAGCTATGCGTTTGTTCGATAAGATACGTTATAACGTTTGCATGATATAGCAAAAAAAGATTCATAGAAACTGTCAAATATGTATAACATCGTAAATTTCATACCTTCGTATCATATCATAGCTACGCTTGTTAATTCTATAGGATAATATTGAGAAACAAAATTGAACGATCATCGTTGTAACCGTCGAAATCGTTGTGCAGGTGAATTATGTCGCGCGTAAAGTTACACGATTTTCAAGATTCGAAATGCCTGTACCAGAGTTTCATTGCCTACCCGAAGAACCACAAGTAAAACATCGATCGAATATAACAATACAATTATCGTTAACTATATTCCAAACCTGCTGTTACGACCGTTCGCGGAGAGACGCGGTCGCGAGGAAAACGCGTCAGCGAGAGGCGTAAATTCTCGCTACGATTCGGTGAATCGACGCCGCGAAGTAGTCGTTCCCCTGTTTCGGTTAAGATAACAGAGGTGGTTGAATGAATATGACACAGTAGTAAGTTATATTTCACCGTTTATTCCACAACTTATAACGAAGGCAGTTACACTGGTGCGTATGTACGAGATGAGTGAGTGACTGATCTACGGGTGTGTATACCCGCTCGAAGGATGTTGACCGTTCGAAGGATGTAAAATCAGTACTGTCTTGGGAGACGATGATTTGTCATGGAACGGGATTTGTTGGTGCCGATGTTATTTAGGAGAGTGAGGGAATAGGCTTCGTTTTTAATTGGTTAAACGAAGGGTCTTAACCGCCCTCGAGAGAAAGTGATTAGTGGGAGGAAAGTTGCAGCGTGCGTGAGAAAAACTACCTTCCCTTAGTTAAGCCGTGGTAGACAATAGTCTTTAGAAATTCTTCCGAACCAGATGTTTGTTTTGTTTGAAGGACCTTTTCTAGGAAATCTATGAGATTTATGGAAGGTCCTTGAAACTATGGAGGATACGCTGCGAGTATCCGAAGACATCTGGTTGCCATATTGCCCGCGGTATTGCGTATGGATAGACAAAACTTTCATTGTCAAGTATAATTAATAGCTTCTTTATATAGAACAAAATGTATTCGCGAGCGCCGCTTTCAAGTTAAGCATTTTACGCAACAATGTAATCTGACTATTCGCCGGACAAAAGATCCTATATATTCCAACGAATATAATTAAAATAATAGTTACGCATTTGTATCGCTTTTATGCCGTATAACGCATACTGCGAAATACAAAGTTTGGAAAATTTAGCATCTATCTAACGCGTTATCTTATCTCGTTTTATTAGTTACATTGTAATTCGGAAAACACGCTATTAATCTTTGCGCGTATATTTAACAGCAAACTTCAAATTTCATAGTCGAATCAAAATCCGCGTTTAAACGTACCTACTACGATAAGATTAAGTAAAAAGATACGCATGCCAGCATAATTTATCGATCTTTTTACGCGATATTGTTTATGGTATACCTTGAAAATAATATTTAAAATAATATACACGAATACGCGAAACGGGATAACAGTTTCTAGAAACAAGTAAAGTATTCCTGTAAATGTCTTTACTCTTCACGTATACGAAAAGACACCATGCATATCTATAAATACTACTTTATGGTCATTTACTCTCGCAATTGAGTCTCGGGTTTCTGAAATTCTTAGTTCCTCAATTATCGTAGGTCTTGCGTCCTTTTCTCGTTGTTGAATTAGTTCTGGAATTACAGTGGAGGTCTCTTTTTCGCTTGTTGTATTCGTGTCTTCTTTTTCTCGATTGGTTATTTCTCTATCTGTACTTACATCGATTTCTGCTAATGCTTGGTCTAAATACTTTATGGGAGTTTCTTCTATTGTAAAATGTTTTCGGGTAAAACCCTTTCCTCGATTTTTAGAATCACTGGATTGAGGCAAGACGTGTGGTTTAGCTTCGAATATGGGAGAGTCTTCCGTTGATGTGCCTATTTCAAATCTTTTTGAGACTGGATAGCGAATCGGTGAGACTTCCTCTCTTTTTCTGATTGGTAAACAAACTTCCGGAGGGTTCCTAGATAATGCGTCTGCGTTTGCGTTCGCCCTGCCTTCTTTGTATACAATATCAAATTCGAAGTCCGATAGTTTTAATTTCCATTTCCAAATTCTTGAAGTAGGATCCTTGATAGAATGCATCCACACTAAAGGTTTATGATCGGTTACGATGGTAAACTTTCTTCCGTAAAGATACGGTCGGAAGTGCATTGCGTTGTAAACAATTGCCAGACACTCCTTTTCTATGGTAGAATAGTTTTGTTCGGCGGGATTTAATAGCCTTGAGGCATACGCAATCGGCAAATCCTTTCCGATTGGCCCTTGACTCAGTACACCGCTTATTGCATATCCTGATGCGTCTGTAGTAAGGTTAAAGGGTTTAGAAAAGTCTAGATATTGCAGGACGGGTTTCGTCACTAACGCTGTCTTTAAATTATTGAATGCGTTTTCCTGATCTTCTGTCCATTTAAAGGGAGTGTCTTTCTTTAATAGTTGTGTCAATGGTTTCGCGACCTTGGAGAAATCGGGTATAAATCTTCTGTAATATCCAGCTAGTCCCAGAAATTGTTTGATATTTTTCGCCCTCTTCGGTCATGGAAATTTTGATACGGCTTCGACTTTCTTTGGGTCGTGTTTCACGCCATCCTCGCTAATTATATGTCCCAAATAATTCACCTCGTGTCGTAAAAATTCGCACTTATCAGGTTGTAATAGTAATTTAGCTTTCCTCAGTCTTTCCATTAACTTATTGAACTTAATTTCGTGTTCTTGGAGAGACGTGGAATAAATCACTATGTCATCCAGATAGACGAATAGTTCTATTCCTTGCAGACCAGATAATATTGAATTCATCAACCGTTGAAATGTTGCTGGGGCATTCTTTAATCCAAAGGGAATTTTTTTGAATTGAAAATGCCCGTATGGTGTCGAAAATGCTGTTTTGTGGGCATCTTCCTGTGACATACGGATCTGGTGAAAGCCCGATGCTAGGTCGAACGTGGGAAAATACTTTGCACTTCCTAATTGATCCAATATTTCTGTAATGTTGGGTAGTGGGAAGGCATCGCCAATCGTTTTATCGTTCAATTTTCTATAATCGATGACTAGTCTCCAGCGCTTATTTCCTTGCGAATCGGTTTTTTTGGGCACAATCCATAACGGGGAGTTATATGGAGATATTGATGGTTCCACTACGTCCGTATCTAGTAGCTCTTGGACCTGTCGATTTATTTCTTCTCGATGTATTGGCGGATATCGATACTGTTTAGTATTGATGGGTATATTGTCCGTCGTGATTATCCTATGTTCCAGAACTTCGGTTGCTTCCAATGTATCTCCTGGAATATGAAACCTATCTTGATTATTACGAATCAACTTTTTAACATTTTCCTTTTCTTCTTCGCTCAAGTGTTTGAGTCGTAGTAACTCATTTATTTTATCGTGTCTACTTTCCTTCGATTTTAGAACTGTATTACACGCTGTCCTAGGAAGCGGGGAGGGATTTTCAAATTCCTTAATTACCATCGTTGGTGTTGTAAATTCTTAATCTCTTGAAGTAGTATTTATTACTCTTATGTAACCTTTTCCTTTATGATTCCTCACAACTGCATTACCAAAATAGATTCCCTTGTTCGGCTCGATTCTTGGAATAAATCCCTCCTTTATCTCTGGATTAGCGATATTAATCGAACACGTTATTCAACTTCGCTTCGGTATAATTATTTTTTCTTTAGTATCGAAGGGAATATAAATATTTCCCCACTTGATATGTTTTTCCTCATAATCTAAACGAGCTTTACAACCTGCAAAAAATTCGGATCCTAGGATTCCGTCTTGATCGATTAGCAATGAATCATCGACTACATGAAAATTAACCGGATGGCCCGCAACCTGTATTACCGTCTGCCCTAGGGAGACCAGGCTCGTTGCCGTAATTCCTCGCACTTCGATTGATTCCTTTTCGTCGATGATGGCTGAATCGGGTAAAGCAGGTTTTTTGATAATATTGATTTCCGATCCAGAGTCTAATAATAAACTCGTCTTAGTTTTTAGATCTGGGGAAACTATTCGTGCAGTTGGGGTCGTTGGGGAATCGTTAAATTTTACTGAAATAATTCGGAGAGGTCGCCTTCCGAATCTGAATTCAACTCCTGATGATTTTCCTTCGCCGGTTGCTTGTGCTTCACTCTTTCCCTTTTGTCTTGAGATTCTGGATTCTCTGTCTGTGACCTTGTTTGGTTGTGGGATGACAGTATTTAGTGATTGTTCGTTCGATCTTATAGTCGGCATTGCGTTCGCTCTGTCTCTCGTTATGGGTGGTGGAGTCGATCTCGCGGGGGTGGCTGCCCTTGTTCTGTTTGTTGCCGTCGGCGCCGGTCGCCTGATTGCCGCCTGTACTCTTGGGCGATTCGGCGTATCGTTCCTTCGTGGCTCGCCCCATTCTCCCGAAGGACGTGTTTGGTTTCCCGATGGTCTCGAAGCATAGGGTACGATTAATCCGACATCTACTCGGGCTTTAAATTTGTAACAGTCTTTCACTAAATGCCCGTGTTTTTTACAATAATTACACGTGATATTTTGTCTTGTAGTATTCGAAAAATTCTGCGATGGAGGTACCGATCTTCGATCTTGGCGGTTGTTTCTGATATTGTTGTTAGTGTTCGAAGGACGTGCGTTGTCGCGTCTGTAATAGTTCGAGGGTGTCGGTCGTTGGGGTTAGGTTGGGGTTACTAATTTATATCTATATTATTACTAATTTATATTTAAATTAAATAAAGAGAAAGATGAACTTGTTTAATTTAAATAGCTTATACATTTAGAGCATAATATTGAAAATATTAGGGAAATTTAAAAAATTTTTTAATATTAAAAAAAAATATTTAAAAATATTAATATGTATGTCGGATTAGCACTGGGAGTAGGGTTGTGGGCGTCAAATGAATCTTCACGGGAATTAACCATTGGTACGGTACACGCAGGTGTAGTTTATTACAATAATAGAGTTATTACAGTCTTGACAATTGATCACGACAATTGGCACTCGCGACACTAGTGACGATGGTCTCAGGCCCGACAACGAATCCGCGGCCAACGGGATCACAAAAGAACGTGTCGGAGATGAAAGGAAAACCGGAGCCTTCCCTTTGCAATTTTGCGAGAGTCTTCTGGTGCTTTAACCTGGATTTTGTCATAGCTGTAATTAAGCAATTGTTGTCATTTGTAATTGTTCGATATATGTGATGGCGAGGGTGGGTTCGAGGTGGCAGCTGGTCGCCGAGCGTAGCCGCGGTCACGGGATAAACGTTTTGCCTGACCAAGGTGTGGATCGGTTGTATTGTTCTCCCTAGAAATCACATAGAATTGTACTTTAGAGATGCTGATATAATGGGACACACGTTGTATTAGGAATCAATCTCCAGACAGAAACAGGTCGTCCCATATAACGTAATACGTTATAACGTCATCCCATATAACGTAATAAGTTATAACGTCATACCATATAACATAATACGTTATACCGTCATACCATATAACGTATTACGTTATAACGTTATAACGTTATAACATGTAATATCGTGATGTAATATGTTTACAAAGAGTGGACAATAGAGATGTTAATCAGACAGAAAAGACGATTGTGGCTTAACTTGAACTATTCATACCAAACGTACAGAACACAGCGCAATCCACACTCTCTCGGCAACGCCACTCGCAAACTCTCTCCGCTCGACTCGCACTCGGCTCCTCCGCTCGCACTCTGTTTCTCGACTAACACTCTGGCCGTTGTCGCATTCTGTTGTCCTTTTCCTAGGCCCACCGCACACGTGTTCCGCAGACGCTCGTGGCCAGGGTCACGTAGGTCTTTTCCACGAAACTATGCACTTGAAAAGACCGATGACACATTGATGGGCCCGACGGCGCCTCGGCTCTCGCGACACTGTTCATAGTTCGTCCGATATTGCCCAGGCCTTT
Organism: Bombus vancouverensis nearcticus; assembly: GCF_051014615.1. Taxonomy (NCBI): domain Eukaryota; kingdom Metazoa; phylum Arthropoda; class Insecta; order Hymenoptera; family Apidae; genus Bombus; species Bombus vancouverensis. The sequence continues at coordinate 600,222 of NW_027468924.1, read as the reverse complement.
CGTCCACGATACTACATTCGGCCATCCTGCAATAACATCTGCCCTCAGATGTTGCGCTCGCCCTCGCTATCGTCTGATGCGTCATCTTCGGCGTTCAGGACCCAAGGCTTCATGAAATCTGCAGTCGTCGAGGTGTGCGCGGGCCCCTCATGCTCCCCCACTTTCTCCACAGTGTAGCGGTCATTTCGCATGGCTCGCGCGACCCGGTACGGACCTAAAAAT